>NW_023270085.1:51689-139223 GCF_011800145.1 Mirounga leonina
TGTGCTCTGGTAAGCGCTGTGAATTGTGCAAGACTGTTGAATCTCAGATCTGTACCTCTGAAACAAATAATGCAATATATGTTAAGAAAGAAAAAAGAAGAAGAAGAAGAATGTAGCAGGAGGGGAAGAATTAAGGGGAGGAAATCGGAGAGGTAGACGAACCATGAGAGACGATGGACTCTGAAAAACAAACTGGGGGTTCTAGAGGGGAGGGGGCGGTGGGAGGATGGGTTAGCCTGGTGATGGGTATTGAGGAGGGCATGTTCTTCATGGAGCACTGGGTGTTACGCACAAACAATGAATCATGGAACACTACATCTAAAACTAATGATGTAATGTATGGGGATTAACATAACAATAAAAAATTTACAAAAAAGTTCATGATCACTGATCTTCATTCTTATTGTAATATTGAGTTCTTGTGAGATGTCATTGCCCATTCTATTCTTTTTTGGATGGTAATACAAATACAATACATAGAATGCCATCTTTTTGTTTTGTAGAATATATTTCTTTTTCTGTTACCTAATCAATTTTTTTTCTCTGTATATATATAACCAAGTGCTTTTTTCAAGTATTTTTTGTATGTATAAGTACCGCGCGCTAACCGATTCTGCCACTAGAGCTCAGATTTTTTGTATGTAAAGTAATAATTTATGTGCAAATTTATAACTGGATTTTCCTGTACCCTATCCTTTGACGATAGTTACCAGGGACACCATTCTTTGCTCCTATACCTAGGAAGGATGTGTTTCATATTTCCAGCCAGTATTATTTCCATAGTTTGTCTAAGAGGAATCAATTTCTTACTGCAGTCATTTGATGCTTACCTATGCATAGATGATGGTGCTTAGTCTAATTACACAAGTGTAAGAAGAAGATGAAATGAAATGACTCATTTAACCTTAATCAAGACATATCTTTTCTCTGGGAAGATTGTGTTCTGTGATGGTGCACACAAATTGAAGGGGGATGGATGCCAAGGAAGGAAGGAGAAAGGGAACAAAGTGACCCAGATCAGCAGAGCCTACTCTTGAGAACCAATGGGAGAATGCAATGCACAGCCTGATCTTTCTCACATCCAGTGTTACTAAAGGATAATAATTTTCCTGAATGTAATAAGAAAAGTAAATAAATAAAAGTAAGATAGTAGGCTAAAAAATAATAATAAAGGAATGCAAATACAAAAGCATCCGATATTTCACCTCTGCAGATTAGTAAAACAATGAATGGCCAAATGTGGATTATCCAAAGTCTGAGTGAACAGGCACCTGGGGGAAAGTTGCTGGTTCCCAAGATCACATAGGTGGGATTTGGAACACCCAAATAAAAACCCAGGTTAATCAACCACCAAAGCAGGCAGTTATCTCTCCATAGCACTCAACACAGGAAAGCTCATTGAAAATGCCAAATAATAATAATAATGTAAAAACATTACTGTCAAAATTTGAGTCTTTCTTTTCTTTATCTTATTTCTACAACTACAAATCTATTTGTGTTTTTCAAGCGTTTATTTAAATTCCATTTAGTTAACAGAGCATAATATTAGTTTCAGGTGTAAAATTTAGTGATTCAACACTTACATACAACACTCAGTTCTCATCAAAAGTTCACTCTTTAATCCCTATCACCTATTTAACCCATCCACCTGCCAACTTCCCTTCCAGCAACTCTCAGTTTGTTCTCTATAATTAAGAGTGTTTCCTGGCTTGCCTCTATTTTTTTCCTGTATATTCATCTGTTTTGTTTCTTAAATTCCATATATGAGTGAAATCATATGGTATTTGTCTTTCTATGACTGACTTATTTTGCTTAGGATAATACTATCTTCATTCACATCATTGCAAATGGCAAGATTTCATTCTTTTTTATGGCTGAGTAATATTCCAGTGTGTGTGTGTGTATCTCACATCTTCTTAATCCATTTGTCAGTTGATAGACATTTTGACTCTTTCCTTAATTTGGTTACTCTAGATAATGTTGCTATAGACATTGTGGTATCCCTTCAAATCAGTATTTTTGTATCCTTCGGGTAAATACCTAGTAGGCAATTATTGGATTGTAGGGTAGTTCTATTTTTAATTTTGAGGAATCTCCATAAAATTTTCCAGAGTGGATGCAACAGTTTGTATTCCCAACAACAGTGCAAGAAAGTTTCCATTTCTCCACATCCTTGACAACACTCGTAGCTTCTTGTGTTGTTTATTTTAGCCATTCTGATTGGTGTGAGGTGCTATCTCATTGTAGTTTTGATTTGCATTTCCCTGATAATAAGTGATCATAAGCATCTTTTCATGTGTCTGTTAGCCATCTGCATGTCTTCTTTGAAAAAATATTCATGTCTTCTGCCCATTTTTTAACTGGATTATTTGTTTTTTGGGTGTTGAGTTCATTATATATTTTGGATACTAATCATTTATCAGATATGTCATTTGCAAATATCTTTTCCCATTCTGTAGGTTGCCTTTTAGTTTTTTTTTTATTATGTTCAGTTAACCAACATATAGTACATCATTAGTTTTTGATGTAGTGTTCAATGATTCATAGTTGCATATAACACCCAGTGCTCATCACAACATGTGTCCTCCTTAATACCCATTACTCTGTTACCCTATCCCCCCACCCCCTCCCCTCTGTAACCCTCAGTTTGTTTCCCGGAGTCCAGAGTCTCTCATGGTTTTATCTCCCTCTCTGATTTCTTCCCATTTAAGTTTTCCCTCCCTTCCCCTGTGGTCCTCTGCACTATTCCTTATGCTCCACATATGAGTGAAACCACATGATAATTGTCTTTCTCTGTTTGACTTTTCACTTAGCATAATCCCTTCCAGTTCCATCCACGTTGATGGAAATGGTGGGTATTCATCTTTTCTGATGGCTGAGTAATATTCCATTGTATATATGAACCACATCTTCTTTATCCATTCGTCTGTTGAAGGACATCTCAGCTCCTTCCACAGTTTGGCTGTTTTCTTCACTGCAGAAGCTTTTTATTTTGATGAGGTCCCAATAGTTTCTTTTTACTTTTGTTTCCCTTACCTCAGGAAATGTATCCAGTAAGATGTTACCGCTGATATCAAAGAGGTTACTGCCTGTGTTCTCCTCTAGGATTTTAATGGTTTCCTGTCTCACATTTAGGTCTTTAATCCATTTGGTGTTTATTTTTATAAGTACCGCGCGCTAACCAATTGCGCCACTGGAGCCGTCATTTGGTGTTTATTTTTGTGTATGGTGTAAGAAAGTGGTCCAGTTTCATTCTTCTGCATGTTACTGTCCAGTTTTAACAACACCATTTGCTGAAGAGACTGTCTTTTTTCCATAGGATATCCTTTCCTGCTTGGTCAAAGTTCAGTTGATCATATAGTTGTGGTTTCATTTCTGGCTTTTCTATTCTGTTCCATTGATCTATGTGTCTGTTTATGTGCTGGTACCACACTGTGTTGATTACAACTTTGTAATATTACTTGAAGTCCAGTACTGCAATCCCTCCTCCTTTGCTTTTCTTTTTCAAGATTGTTTTGGCTATTCAGGGTGTTTTGCAGTTCCATACAAATTTTAGTATTGTTTGTTCTAGCTATGTGAAAATGCTGATGGTATTTTGATAAGTATTGCATTAAATGTGTAGATTGCATTGGGTAGTATAGACGTTTTAACAATATTCATTCTTCCATTCCATGAGCATGGACTGTTTTTCCATCTCTTTGTGTCATCTTCAATTTCTTTCCTAAGTTTTCTATAGTTTTCAGAGTACACATATTTTAACTCATGGTTAGGTTTATTCCTAGGTATCTTATGGGTTTGGGGTGCAATTGTAAGTGGGATTGATTTCTTGATTTCTCTTTCTGCTGCTTCATTATTGGTGTATAGAAATGCAACTGATTTCTGTACATTGATTTTGTATCCTGTGACTTTACTGAATTCATGTATCAGTTCTAGAAATTTTTTGGTGGAGTATTTTGGGTATTTATAGTGTCATGTTATCTGCAAATAGTGAAAGTTTGACTTTTTCCTTGCCAATTTGGTTGTGTTTTATTTCTTTGTTGTCTGATCACTGATGCTGGGACTTCTAGTACTATGTTAAATAACAGCGGTGAGAATGGACATCCCTATCTTGTTCCTGACTATAGAGGAAAAGCTGTCAGTCTTTTGCCATCGAGGATGATATTAGCTGTGGGTTTTCATATATGGCCTTTATGATGTTGAGGTATGTTCCCTCTAGCCATATTTTGTTGAGGTTTTTATCATGAATGGATGTTGTACTTTGTCAAATGCTTAAGAATCATATGGTTCTTATTCTTTCTTTTATTAATGTGGTATATCACATTGATTGAAAATGTTGAACCACCCTTGCAACCCAGGAATAAATCCCACTTGATCATAGTAAATGATACTTTTAATGTACTGTTGGATTCAATTTGCTATTATTTTGTTGATAATTTTTGCATCCATGTTCATCAGGGATATTGACCTGTAGTTCTCTTTTTTAACGGAATCTTTGGTTTTGGAATCAGGGTAAAGCTGACCTCATAGAATGAATGCCAAAGTTTTCCTTCCATTTCTATTTTTTGGAACATTTTGAGAAGAATAGGTATGAACTCTTTAAATGTTTGGTAGAATTCCCCTGGGAAGCCATCTGGCCTTGGACTTTTGTTTGTTGGGAGTTTATTGATTATTGATTCAATTTCTTTGCTGGTTATGGGTCTGTTTAAATTTTCTATTCCTGTTTCAGTTTTGGTAGTTTTTATTTTTTTTTTAAAGATTTTATTTATTTATTTGACAGAAAGAGACACAGTGAGAGAGGGAACACAAACAGGAGGAGTAGGAGAGGAAGAAGCAGGCTTCCCACTGAGCTGGGAGCCCAATGCAGGGCTTGATCCCAGGACCCTGGGATCATGACCTGAGCCAAAGGCAGATGCTTAATGACTGAGCCACCCAGGCACCCCAGTTTTGGAAGTTTATATGTTTCTAGGAACTTGTCCATTTCTTCCAGGTTGTCCATTTGTTGGCATATAATTTTTCATAATATTCTCCTATACTTGTTTGTATTTCTGTGGTGTTGATTATTTCTCATCTCTCATTTGTGATTTTATTTAATTGGGTCCTCTTTTCTTTTTTAAGTCTGGCTAGGGGTTTATCAATTTGTTAATGTTTTCAAAAAACCAGCTCCTAGTTTCATTGATCTGTTCTACTACTTTTTGTTTGTTTGTTTGTTTTTAGTTTGTACACCACTTATTTCTGCTCTAATCTTTATTATTTCCCTTCTTCTGCTGGCTTTAGTCTTCATTTATTGTTCTTTTTCTAGCTCCTTTAGGTGTAATGTAAGGTTGTATATTTGAGATTTTTCTTGCTTCTTGAGGTAGGCTTATATGGCTATATACTTCCCTCTTAGGACTGTTTTTGCTGCATCCCAAATATTTTGGACTGTCATGTTTTCATTTTCATTTGTCTCCATGTATTTTTCTACTTCTTCTTTGATTTCCTGGTTGACCCATTCATTTCTTAGTAGCATGTTGCTTAACCTCCATGTATTTGTGGTCTTTCCAAATTTTTTCTTGTGGTTGACTTCAAGTTTCATAGTGTTATGGTCAGAAAACATGCATGGTATGATCTCAATCTTTTTATACTTCTTGAGGCCTGTTTTGTTACCTAGTTTGTGATTTATTCTGAAAAATGTCCCATGTGCACTTGAAAAGAATGTGTATTTTGCTGCTTTAGGATGACATATTCTGAATATATCTGCTATGTCCATCCGGTCCAGTGTGTCATTGAAAGTCACTGTTTCCATGCTGATTTTCTGCTTAGATGATCTATTAATGTAAGTGTGGTGTTAAAGCCCCCTACTATTATTGTATTATTATCAATGAGTTCCTTTACATTTGTTATTAATTGTCTTATATATTTGGGTGCTCCCATATTGGGGGCATAAATATTTACAATTGTTAGATCTTCTTGTTTGATAGTTCCCTTTATTATGACTTAGCACCCTTCTTCATCTCTTGTTCTGTCTTTGGTTTAAAACCTAGTTTCTCTGATATAAGTATTGCTACTCCAGCTTTCTTTTGATGCCCATTTGCATGATAAATATTTCTCCATCCGCTCACTTTCATTCTGCAGGTGTTTTTAGGTCTAAAATGAGTCTCATTTAGGCAGCATATAGATGGGTCTTGTGTTTTTATCCATTCTGACACCCTATGTCTTTTGATTGGAGCATTGAGTTCATTTACATTCAGAGTAATTGATAGATGTATATTTAGTGCCATTTTATTACTTGTTTTTTCATTGTTTCTGGAGATTTTCTCTGTTCCTTTCTTGTCTCTGTCACTTTTGGTCTTTCTTTCCCACTCAAAGTGTCCTCTTTAATGTCTTTTGTGGGGCTGGTTTAGTGGTCATGGACTCCTGTAGTTTTTGTTTGTCTGGAAACTTTTTTATCTCTCCTTCTATTCTGAATGTTATCCTTGCTGGATAGAGTATTCTTGGCTGTATATTTTTTCTTTCAGTGCTTTCAATATATCATACCACTGCCTATTGGCTTGCCAAATTTCTGTGGAGAGATCTGTTGCTAGCCTATGGGTCTTCCCTTGTAAGTTAGGGACTTCTTTTGTCTTGCTGCTTTTAGGACTTCTTCATTACTATATTTTGCAAATTTAACTATAATATGTCTTGTTGTTGGCCTGCTTTTGTTGATTTTGATGGGTGTTCTCTGTGCCTTCTGGATTTGGATGTCTGTTTCCTTCCCCAGATTATGGGAGTTTTCAGTTGTTATTTCCTCAAATAAATCTTCTGCCCCCTTTTCTCTCCCTTCTTCTTCTGGGACTTCTATGATATAAATGTTATTACTTTTGATGGAATTACTGAGTTCCCTAAGTCTATTCTCATGATCCATAATTTTTGTTTCTCTCTTTTGTTCAGCTTCATTATTTTTGTTATTCTACTTCTATATCACTTGTTCATTCCTGTACTTCTTCCATCTTTGTGGTCATTATATCCAGTCTGTTTTGAATCTCAGTTACTGCATTTTTTTCATTTCTGATTGTTTTCTAATTCTTCTATTTCCGTGATAAGTGTCTCCTTGATGTCTTCCATGCTTTTCTGAAGCACAGCAAGTATCCTTATGATTCTTACTTTAAATTCTCCATCAGACGTATTAGTTATATTTGTTTCAATTAGATCTCTGGCTGTGGCCTTCTCATGTTTTTTCTTTTGGGATGAATTCCTCCATCTTGGCATTTTGTCTAGGTCTTTCTTCTCTATGTGAGAAAAGCCTGTTATGTTTCTTGCTCCTGAAAGTAATGGCTTTATGAAGAAGAGGTCATATACTGTCCAGGGCCTGGTGCTTCTTGGAGTGTCTCTGGTGTGTGCTCCATGCACTCTGCTGCTGTGTTTTGGCTGCTCTATCCCTCAGGTCAGTTGTCTGCAGGGACTCTCCTTGCCTGCAATGAAGAGTGTTTGGACCTTGGCCAGAGCATGGCAAGTTTTAAGTGGGTGTGTTCTGGTTTGCTTACTAAATGCGACCTGATGTTATTTCTACTAGAACTGAAGCCTTGCAGAACTCTGTGGTTGGTAGACATGGTGTGGTGTGGGTTTCTGCCGGTCTTCTGGGAAAAGGGTCCACTGCACTGGGCCTTAGGCACACTGGCCTGAGAAAAGCAGTACCAGCAGAGTGCAGGAGGATGGAACTTGGTGTAAGCAAGTTAGGCAGCCAGCGTTAGAACTGTGTTGTTTACTGAATTTGGTTTATGTGGAGGGGCAGGGGAGGGAAATGGCACCAGCCAGCTCCTTTGTCCCCAGAAAGTCTCTGGGTTTGCTGCTCTCAGGGAAGTACTCTCAGAAGAGTGAATAATTCCCCTCCTGTGTCCCAGGCATTTTTCAGATCACTATTTTCATGCTGTCTGTGTCCAGTTTGCTTGCCTGCCTGGAGCAGCACAGTGCACTTTGGGCTCTATCCCAGCCAAGCCTGTTGACTTTTAAAACTCCAAACATTAAGGATGTGCTGTGGCAGAGGCCTGCACTGCTATTCTGGGGCAGGGTCTCACTGCACTGGGACAGATGTAGGTCTGACCAAGAAAGACAGTCATGCCAGAGCCCAGGGGCATGGAATTTGGAGCAAAGCAGGCTAGAGAGTCAGTGTCTGGGTTACTCACCCTCAGCAGGTGTCCTGTGCCTTTGCTGAGGGGTGGAGGAAGGAAATGGTGCCCACTGTTTCTTTTGTCCCTGGAAAGGCATCTCTGAATACCACCGCTCACTGATGGCCTCCCAGAAGAGTGTACAGTCTCCCTGTGTTCTTTAGGTGATCCTTAGATATGGCTGTCCACCTCAGGGTTGTTTGTCTGCCCTCTCTTCAAGAGTAGGGCAGCACCCTCAGGGCTCTATCCCAGCCATGCCACTGACTTTTAAAACTCTGATCTTTGAGCTCTGCTGGTTGTAAAAAACAAACAAACAAACAAACAGAAAAAACAAAAAACCTCACAAAAATCAACCCCTCTCATTTTCACAGCCAACGGCTTTGTGGTAGAGTTCCCCTTGTTCATGTCCCTGTGCACTCCACTCTCTCCTGCCTTTCTCCATGACCAGGGCTCCCTGCCCTCCACAGCACCCATAATCCATTCCTCCCCCAAACCATGTCTCTGCACTTTCTGCCTTTCTCAATGTGGTCTTTTCTCTCCCTTTAGTTAAGCAGTTTGATGTCAGTCCTCAAGTCAATTTCTTGGGTATTCAGAATGACATACTTATCAAGCTGTGTTTGAGGGATAAGGTAAGCCTAGGGTCCTCCTACTATACCACTCTCTTGGCTCAAATCCCAAAAGACTATTTGTTTTAGTTCTACACCAGGTTTCAATATATTTTATTGTTCATATTTGTATACTACTTAGAAAATATGTATCATGTTGATGGTATATTTCCCACATATCCTAAAAATGAGGATAAAAATGATAAAGGCTTAATATAAACAAATAATAGAGGAATTTCTTACATAAAAAATATCTAAATGAACTGGCACATCACCTAGTGGTCCCCTATCAATATATTCTCTACTACTAAGTTTGTATATAAACTTCTAGTAATTTCATTTTGTTTACTCATAGAAATCTTTCTCTCTTTCTTTCTTTCTTTCTTTCTTTCTTTCTTTCTTTCTTTCTTTCTTTCTTTCTTTCTTTCTTTCTTCTTTCTTTCCCTGCTCTCTTTGATCATTAGTACATGCACTGAACAACTCCTTATCTATTGAGGTATCTCCCAAATCTCAGAAATTTTCAGTTTTTAAAATATCCAAATATTTATTCTGATCTAGAACTTCTAGAACTTGGTATAATGTTTAAATACAAAAATCAAATTAATATAAAGAGAAAATATTAATCTTGCCAATCCACGACCCATAAATTCATAACTTTTTAAATGATTATCAAGAAATAAAATCCCCAGGAGTTACATCAGCAAGGTGGTGGCGTGGGAAGTCCTGGCTCCTCCTTCTCTTCACAAACACACTAATTCAGCAACAATTCAAGGACAAATTCCCTTTGTAATAAATCCAGAATGTAAATGAAATGCTCCTGTACCCTGTGTGAATATGATACCAGGCTCACTAAAGCCAGCAGACAGATTCAGGACACCTTCTCATCTCAGTATCTGCCTCTGGCACGGTGCTATATGATCAGGAAAAGACCATTTAGCTTTCAGCTTCTCCCAGGGGAAGGAAGAAGTTGGTTCATGGGTTCCACACACCAGCATTTCCTCAGGGGCTCCCCAGAGGACTGTCTTTTTTCTTTCCAGTCTTGTATCTCTGATGAATCTGACAGTCTAGCCACCTGGGAGAGAATGGAATTGTTAGATGCCAAAGATCCTTCCATTCCCCCTGCTCAGCATAGAGTAAGCAGATGAAAAATCCCAGCTCCCAGCTTCCCCCTGGGAGGGAAGGAGTTGATCCATGCATCCAACACTCCATCTATTCCAGGCCTGCCCAAAGAAATGTCATCTGACGTTCCAGTGTTGGAACTCTAATGGTCTAGCACAGTTTAGCTACCTGAGGGAGAATAGCAGTTTGCACTGGTAGAGGCCATAGATCCTCCCCCTGTATAGCACCAAGCAAACAGACAAAAACACAGCTGCCTGCCTCTCCAGGAGGGAAGGAGTTGCTAGAGAGCCCCAGAATCTCTGGCCAAGCTGTGGATAAGGTCCTTCTCCTGTGTGCCACTAGTCCAAAAAGACTGAGAGAGGTGCCTGCTTTTGCTAATGCATAGATATCAACACAGAAAGTCAAGGAAAATGAAGAATCAGGGAAAGATGTTCCAAATAAAGGAACAAGAAAAATCTCCAGAAACTAACCCTAACAAAATTGAGATACATAATTTACAGGGATTGACAGAGAATTCATATCAACTGTCATAACATTACTCACCAAGGTCAAGAGAACAATGCATGATCAAAGTGAGAATTTCAACAAGGAGAAAATAAAAAATACCAAACAGAATTCATGGAGCTGAAGAACACAATAATTGAACTGAAAAATTCACTGGCAACACTTTCTTTAAAAATGAAGGGGGGTATAAAGACTCCCATCCCCCCAAAAAGCCCCCAAAACAAAAGCTGAGGGAGCCCATTACTACTTGCTACACCTCAGAAGAAATGCTACAGAGAGCTGCTCAGGTAGAAGCAAAAGGATCCTAACCCGGAATATAATTGCATGAGAAAGCATGAAACTTGTTGGGAAGTATAAATATTTAGGCGAATAGAGAATAGTATATTACTATAATGGTGTTGGGGAAAACACTTTTAATTCTGGTATTAAAGATAAAGGACAAAAGTATTAAAAATAATCGTAATTTAAAAATATGTTAAAAGATACACAATAGAAATAGATGTAAATTTTAACAATAACATAATGTGAGGGGGCAATTAAAGTGTGGTGTTTTTGTATGTGATTAAAGTTAAGTTGTTATCAGCTTAAAATAAACTATTAAACTGGCAAGAGTGCCAAGAATACTCAGTGGGGTAAGGGTAGTCTCATCAACAAATGGTCATGGGAAAACTGGATATTCAAATGCAAAAAAATAAAATTGGACCCTTATGCCATACACACAAAAAATTAACTCAAAATGGATTAAAGACTTAAATATAAGACCTGGAAGTATAAAAATGCTAGAAAAAAACACAGAAAAAAAGCTGCATGACATTGATCTTGGCAATGATTTTATGGATTTGACATCAAATGTGCAACAAAACCAAAAATAAACTTGTAGACCCACATCAAATTAAAAGATTTCTGCACCACAAAGGAAACAAACAATCAACAGAGGGAAAAGGCAACCTGTGGAATGAGACAAAATATGTGCAAACTATATATCTGATGAGGTTAATCTTCAATATATGCAAGAAACTCCTTGTACAAAAAAACCTCCTTGAACAATAAACAAAAAAATGAAACCCTAATAACTCACTTAAAAACGGGCTAAGAAACTGAATAGACATTTCTCCAAGGAAGACATAGATAACAACAGATATATGAAAAGATGCTCAATGTGAATAGTCATCAAAGCTGCAATGAGATGTCACTTCACACCTGTCAGGTTGGCTATTATTAAAAAAATAAGGGGCACCTGGGTGGCTCAATCAGTTAAGCATCATGATCCCAGGTCATGATCCCAGGGTCTTGGGATTGAGCCCCACGTTGGGCTCTCAGCGGGGAGCCTGCTTCTCCCTCTCCCTCTGCCTGCCATTCCCCCCTGTCAAATAAATAAATAAAATCTTAAAAAAAATTTTAAAGATAATAAATGTTGGTGAGGCTGCAGAGAAACTGGAATCCTTGCACATTGTTGGTGGGTATGCAAAATATTGCAGCCACTATGGAAACCAGTATGATGTTCCTCAGAAAATTAAGTACAGAAATATATAATGTAGTAATTCCATTCTGGATATTTATCCAAAAGAATTGAATCAGGATCTTGAAGAGATATTAGCACTCCTATGTTCTTTGCAGCACTATTCACAATAGCCAAGATGTGGGAACAACCTAAGTGTCCATCAATGGCTGGATGAATAGAAAAAATGTAATATATTCATACAATGGAATATTATTCTGCTTTATAAAAGAAGGAAATTCTACAATATGTGGAAAGATGAATGAACCTTGAGAACATTATGCTTAGTGGAAAAAGCCAGTCACAAAAAGACACACACTGTATAATTCTACCCACATTAACTATCTAAAATAGTCAAATTTATAGAATCAAAGAGTGAAACAGTGATTCCAGGGTCTGGGAGGAGAGGAAAACAGCAAGTTATTAGTCAACAGGCATAAAGTTTAAGTACAATGCATAAACTTCAGAGATCTGCCATATAACATCATACCTATAGTCAACAATAATGTACACTTAAAATTTTTGTTATGAGGGTAGATTTCTTACCACAATAAAATAAAAATGTTTTACAGTAACAAAATGTCCAAGTTATGAGTTTCCTATGCTTTTTAAAATATGATTCATTTTCCACAAGTACTCTTAGGTTGAAATAAAATTGCTAATCAAAAAGTTTTTAGTTATCCATTGATAGTCATGCTCTATAGAAATAGTGTTTTGGAAGCTATACTCTGATAACTGCTTACCAGGTGATTGATTAATATATACCTCAAGGAAAATAAATCTTCATATGGAGTTCTTTCTTAATAAGTGTACATTTTGTTTTTTTAGATGGGGAAGGGGTGAAGTGAGATGGAGAGAGAGAATCTTAAGCAGGCTCCATACCCAGTGTGGAGCCCATCACAAGGTTCCCTCTCACAACCCTGAGATCATGACCTGAGCTGAAATCAAGAGTTGGCACTTAACTGACTGAGCCACCCAGGTGCCCCAATAAGTGCACGTTTCTTAAAATGACTCCCATGAACACCAACATCCATAGTCTGAAATTTATTTTTTTCACTTTTATCCCAAATTCACATCACCAAAATTTTAACCCATTACATTAGAGCTTCTTGTACTATGTAGCCTGTGGAAATTTAGAGGCAACTGAATGGAGTATTTCCTAAAACTAACAAGGAAACTTCACTATACTAAAAGAGAAATTTGTAATGGTTTTATGTAACAAAAATATTTTGGTTATTCTGGCACCTGACACTTGATTAATTTTATAATTCCTCTGTGTAATTAAAAGGAACTTCTGATAATTATTTTGGTATTGAATATAAACGACAATTTAGGGAGAATTTAGATTTTTACTAGAATTCAATTTTTTCCTAAGGTATACCCATTTTGTTAGGGGAATTTTTAATACAATGTTAAATTTAAATTTTTTTTTAAGATTTTATTTATTTATTTATTGGAGAGCGCGCGAGAGAGAAACAGCATGAGAGAGGAGAGGGTCAGAGGGAGAAGCAGGCTCCCCGCTGAGCCGGGAGCCTGATGTGGGACTCGATCCCAGGACCCTGGGATCATGACCTGAGCCGAAGGCAGTCGCTTAACCAACTGAGCCACCCAGGCGCCCACAATGTTAAATTTTAAAATATTACATACAATTTTTAAAATCATAAAATTAATTTAATCCTCTATTGGATTCCCACATCTTATTCTATGTCCACTAACAGAATCCAAATGAAAGAATCAAAGGTTAAATTGGCTCTCTCTGCACAGGTGTCAGGCTATTTTAGGGCACAGAGACAAGGGAATTAAATAAATAACTGGTGACTCAGCATTCACCACTGTCCTCAGGAGGAGCTGACAGTCTCTGTCAAATTACAAGGGAGATCAGACCCAGGTTCTCCAATAAAATAACTCATCAAATCTCCAATAAAAAATCACTCATCAAAGACACATGCAAAAAGGCACATAAAAACAGTCATATTGATGGTAGACTCCCCAGTAGGCTTGTTTTGGATGCATGTATGCCATTCTTTCTGGCTATGAATATCCTTGCTAACTGTTTCTCCCTCTGACCATTAGATAGCACATTCCAGTTGTCATAGAAACCAGAGTATCAGCATAACAATCAGTTTTACATTAGCTTTCCAAGGAAGCTATGAAGTACAAATTCCTCCTAGGAAACAATGCCATGAAGAAATTATTTCAGCAATTCCCCCCAAATTTACCATTGGAGTAAAATAAAAGGATTTTAAAACAACGAGTTAAAATGGATGATTTAAAGGATAGTTAATTGTTCTGGATTTCCTGTCAGATGCAGCAAAACTGGTTTCAATGTCTGATTAGGATCACCTTAGAACCTGAAATAACAGATGCTTGTGCTGGAAGGGATTTCAAAATCCACATCACCCCAAACCCAGGGCAGTCAATACCTCCAGATGACCTGGTTCAAAAATTACCACATTCTTTCTAGTGCATCTTAAATTTATCATCAAAATCATGACTTTACACCATAGCTAAGTGGTTCACTTATTACAGTCCTAAAACTAAATGAATAAATGAATGAGGTAGAGCAGAAAATGTTAGAATCTGGACATTGAGATGATTCTAATAAGGAAGGAGAATCAGAGTAATATTTGAGAATGACATTTTCCCCCCACCAAGATCCTTGTTGATAATGGAGATACCTAATTATAACAGGAATATATTGAGGCCAACTCCAAGGATTTTTGGTACATTTGGGACAACACAGGGAGGAGAAAATTTAGTAAATATTAACCTTCCAGATATAGTATTAGGGAAAATGGCCACTAAGTATTTTCCTGGGCTAAGGACATTGGTAAATTTTTGGACAAATGTTTACAAAAACTGTAGTATGAAGAAAATGATTCCAGGAAAGAAAAACTGACCTCCAGTTCCAGGATGAAATGACATAGACTAACTTTTCTTTCTCCTTCTCCTAATTCAACAGACAGGTGTAAAGGGACTGTGAAGGTTGAAGGAAGGTGACAGGCCAGGGAACTCAAGACTTGAGGAAAGACACAGTGGTGTCTGTGAGTCTATTGTGTTTTCTTTGTATCTTTTGTACATTTCTAATTGGGTGACAAAGAGACCTACAACCTGGAAGCTGTCACAGGCATAGACAAAAAACAAAGGGAAACAAGAAGTCTACTCTTTCTGTCTAAAGGTTCTGGGAAAAGGGTACTTAGCAAAGACAGTGAGGAGACCCATCCTGCCCAACAATAGAAGCAGTGGCAGCAGCATAGTCTATCAGGACCTAGCCAGGTACCTGTTCCACACTCCATGCATGAAGTAGTGATGGATCAGTCTGCCACAGCATCAGCAACCAGGGCCTAATATTTCATGATCTCCCACCCAATGGCATTGGGCACATAGGTGGCACCTGAAGAGATCAAGAGGGAGACTAGCAGAGCCAGAATAAAGTCAGCCAGAATAGCACTGAACTGGGCTCTGAACATTAAACTGCCATTTGAACTAAAGGTCACAAAAGTTAGCCGAACTCTATAAGCTAGATCTAAAAAGAGGTGACCACCTATTGAAATGGGATATAAGATCAAGAATCTTCCAGCATAATAGTCAAAATGTCAAGGATTTGTTAAAAAATCACTCATCATACCAAGGACCATGAAAAACAACTTAAATGAGAATAGACACACTACTCCATAGTGTTTTGGTACAAGGGATTACAGGACAGAAGATAAATATGAGGCTGCTACTTTAGGGATTATGCTGTTTCCTAAGCAATGATAAAATCTACAGACTTCCATAGATAATACATTCATAGGCAAATGTTTCACTTATGTACTATGTTAAAATTAATTTAAAAAATAATATTTAGGGGCACCTGGGTGCCTAGTTGTTTAAGTGTCTGCCTTCGGTTCAGGTCATGATCCTGGGGTCCTGGGATTGAACCCCGCATTGGGCTCTCTGCTCAGTGGGGAGTCTGCTTCTCCCTCTCCCTCTGCCCCTCCCCCTGCTCCTGCTTTCTCACGATCTCTGTCTCTCAGATAAATAAATAAAATCTTAAAAAAAATAAGATTTAGGTGCATTTGATGACCATACCAACTTATCATTAGAATAGTGCACACACATTTTCTCTAATATATGCTTATTCAGGTTAGAGAGACTGAGCTGTAGTAGGACACAGCTCTGCTTTCTATTAACAAGTAGTCAGTTGAGGGACTCAAAAGCAAAAAGAACCCATCTCAAACCTCCTGGGATCCATGGGGCATGTACCAGGCGAGTCCAGAAATATACTTGTATATAAACTGAGTGAAGATTTTCAAATTATTTTTTAGTGAGGGGAAAATGAAAAAGGAAACCAAGACACATATCCAGACTTTATAGTTAAACATAGAAGATAAATTTTGGTAGGATTGCCAGATTTAGCAAATAAAATTATAGAATGCCTGGTTAAATCTGAATTTCAGATACACAACAAATATTCCCAAACTTAGGGGGAAAGCATTCAGTCATTCACCATTAAATATGATGTTGAGTACCCTTTACCAGTTTGAGGAGGTTTCTTTTTATTACAAGTTGTTGGATGGTTTTATCACATACAGATGTTGAATGTTGTCAAATGGTTTTTCTGCATTGATTGAGAACACACTTTTTCTTTTGTGTGTTGATAGGTGAATTGCATTAATTAATTTTGAATGTTTAAGCAATTTTGAATTCATGGGTAGTTCCCAGTTATTGATGATATATTATCCTTTTATTATTGCTGAATTCAATTTGCTAATATTTTGTTAAGGATGTTTTACCTATATCAATGAGGGTTACTGGTCTGTACTTTTAATTTTTTTGTAATTTTTTTGTTTGTTCATGCCTTCAGTAAAACATTGTTCTTATAAAATGAGTGTGAAGTGACTCTTTACTTTCTATTTTATAGAAGAATTTGTGTAAAATTGATAATATTTATACTTTAATTATTTTATAGAATTCCCCTGTGAAGACGTCTGGATCTGGAGTTTTCATTGTTGGAATAATTATAATTATGAATATAATTTTTTCAGTACATATAGAACTATTAAGGCTGTAGATTCCTTTTTGAGTGACCTCTGATAGTTTCTATCTTTCAAGTAATGAGTTTATATTATTTACGTTGCTGAATTTAATGTATAAACTTGTTCATGTTATTTCTTTATTACATTTTTAATGCTTATAGTATCTGTAGTGATGTCTTTACTTTTAATTTCTGATAATTGGTAATTCATTTTTCTCTTTTTTCCTTGATTAGTGAGGCTAGAGTGTTATCATTTTTTTTTTAGTTTTTATTTAAATTTCAGTTAGTTAACATACAGTGTAATATTAGTTTCAGGTATAAAATTTAGTGATTCAACACTTATATACAACCCAGTGCTCATCACAAGTGCCCTCCTTAATCCCCATCACCTATTTCACCATCCCCCCACCCCCTCCCCTCTGGCAACCATCAGTTTATTCTCTATAGGTAAGAGTCTATTTTTTGACTTGCATTTCTCATTTAAGCTATATTGATTATCTTCCTATATCTTTATTTATTTTTTCATTTTTTTCACATATTGTGTGGATCCATTTTTTTAATTATTATTATTATTTTTTATTAACATATAGTATTTGCTTCAGGGCTACAGGTTTGTGATTCATCCGTCTTATATAATACCCAGTGTTCTTTGTAACACATGCTCTCCCCAATGTCCATCACCCAGTTACCCCCTCCCCCCACCCCTCCCCTCCAGCAACTCTCGTTTGTTTCCTGAGATTAAGAGTCTCTTATGGTTTGTTTCCCTTTCTGGTTTCATCTTGTTTCATTTTTCCCTCTCTTCCCCTATGATCCTCTGCCTTGTTTCTTAAATTTCACATATCAGTGAGATCATATGATAATTCTCTTTCTCTGACTGACTTATTTTGCTTAGCACAATACATTCTAGTTCAATCCACATCATTGCAAATGGCAAGATTTCATTTTTTGATGGCTGCATAATATTCCAGTGTGTGTGTGTGTGTGTGTGTGTGTGTGTGTGTGTGTGTCACATCTTCCTTATCCATTCATCTGTTGATGGACTTCTGGGCCCTTTCCATAGTTTGGCTACTGTGGACATTGCTGCTATAAACACTGGGGTGCAGGTGCCCCTTTGGATCACTACATTTGTATCTTTGAAGTAAATACCCAGTAGTGCAATTGCTGTGTCATAGAGTAGATCTATTTTTAATGTATGGAGGAAACTCCATACTGTTTTCCAGAGTGGCTGCACCAGGTTGCATTCCCACCAGCAATTTAGGAGGGTTCCCCTTTCTCCACATCCTCACCAACATCTGTTGTTTCCTGACTATATAGCCCATTTTTGTAACAAAACAAAACAAAACACACATATATACGTGCTGTGTGTGCACACACACACACACGCCCAAAGAAAGAGAGAGCTACATGTGTATATGATAGAAGAAGAAAGGCTGATAGAACGATCACCAATATATCAATAGTGGCTGTGGGATTATGAAGGATTGTTCTTTTCTTCTTTTTCCCTTAATTATGTGTTTTCTAGGGGCATCTGGGTGACACAGTCGGTTGGGCATCTGACTTGATTTCAGCTCAGGTCATGATCTCAGGGTCGTGAGACTGAGCCCCACCTTAGGCTCCAACCTGATCAGGGAGTCTACTTGAAATTCTCTCTCCCTCTCCCTCTGCCCCCCCAATAAATAAATAAATCATATATATATATATATATATATATACCACATTTTGTTTATCCATTCTTCTGTCAGTGGACATTTGGGTTGCTATTGTGTATTTATTAGATTCCAGAATTTCAAAATGTTGATTCTGACAGTTTTTGCAAGCTTATAGTTGCTTCAGTAGATTGAAAGAGACTTGGACTTCTCCACTCCACAATTTCAGCATGCCATTTGAATAAATATTTTTTAATTTCTATATCACACTTTGAAATCAACACTGAAAATGGTATAACATATTATAATTTTTGTTTGTAATTATTTTGCCTAAAAGTCTGTCTTCCTTTTAAAACATTAACTTACTAATTAAAAAGGAAGTGGACAATCACCCATCTAATAGAAAATGCACTATAACTTTTATTAAAGGAGCTTCTATAAAGTGAGGGGAAAATCAGGAAAGTGGTCTCATTCTTCCCACAAATTCAACTACCATAGTCATTACTGTGAAAAAAAATATGTAAATGATATTACATGTGAGGTGCAGTTGATCTATGATAGTAGATTAAAATGCGGTTAAGCCCTTAGTATTTATTTTCACATCAAGTTTTAAAAGTAAAAGTTTTTCAAACATTTATTTTCACAAAAAAGTATTGTTTCAAGTTAAGATAAACAATCAGCTTCGGACTTTAACTTTTAATTGTTTAACCATACTCAGATAATTGTCAAATTCAGCTAAATGGCTTTTTCTGTAATACATTTCTAAATTCTTAGAACCTGGTCCATCTACTCCTTCCAGCAGTTTGGAATAACTTACCAGTCAGCATTTATATTATCAGAACCTATTAGAGCTACTCTAGAAATAAGCCAGATGATAAAGCTTGCTTCGTTTATGACAAATGACTATGGTTTTAAAGATAGAAGAGTCAGAACAAAGTGCTTATATTTCCCACAGTTTATAGCAAACTGTATAGAAGAGTCAGAACAAAGTGCTTATATTTCCTACAGTTTATAGCAAACTGTATAGGATATTAAGCAGTTAGCCTGGATTCATATTCTAGAGTAGCCAGATTGAATACAATGACTCTAGTTACCTTCCACATATTGTCAGATGGCTATGTTAAGAGGAGCCAGTCACTGTCAGTTAGGAAGACAGCCAAAAGCCTGTCTATTTTAAGAAGCCTTTCAGCCATTGAAGAATTGATACTCCCATAAATGGAATTTCAGGACAGGTAGAGTGAACAATTTTTATCAAGGCTGCCAAAATGATTTATTACATGCTGAGATTTCATTCACACACATAAAGCCTGCAGACAGATACTGCATTAACTTTATTTTTTAACTGCAGACTGTGTTCTGCAGAGGCAATTTAAGTTAGTGATAATATATAAGAAAGCATCTTTGTCGGGCGCCTGGGTGGCTCAGTTGGTTAAGCGACTGCCTTTGGCTCAGGTCATGATCCTGGAGTCCCAGGATCGAGTCCCGTGTCGGGCTCCCTGCTCAGCAGGGAGTCTGCTTCTCCCTCTGACCCTCCTCCCTCTCATGCTCTCTGTCTCTCATTCTCTCTCTCACAAATAAATAAAATCTTAAAAAAAAAAAAAGAAAGAAAGCATCTTTGTCATTGGCTTAATGTTTGAAAGCTATTTTTCCAAAAATAAATAGGCATAAGAGGAAAAATTCATGAATTATGTTGAAAAATCAACAGTTTATATCAATGAAGCAAAAAAAAGGAAAATTTATATTTCAGGAAAATATACATTAAATTTTGAAAATTATTACTGTTTAATATCTGACACCAGTACTTTTCCATGTAAAAAAAAAAAGAATCCTATTTTAAAATATGAAGTATAGTAAAAAGAAATGTGATAAAATATTTTTCTTTCAAATTATTTGAGGAGTTGGTCCACTTCATCTAAGTTATTTGTGTGTATGGTGTTACTGATAATATTTTATTATCCTTTTCATGTCCATGGGATCAGTGGTAATGTCCCCTCTTGCATTCTTAATATTGGTCACTTGTGTCTTCTTTTTCTTAGTTACCCTGGTTAAAGTCTTACCAGATTTATTGCTCTTTCAAAGAGTCACCCTTAGGTTCCATTGATTTACTCTATTATTGCCCTGTTTTATTTTATTTTATTACTTTATTTATTACTTTATTTATTTATTATTTATTTATATTATAATATATATAATATATATATTATATATTATTTATTATATATTATATTATATAATATATAATATATATAATATATTATATATTATTTATTATTTATTTATTTATTATTTTATTTTATTATTTTATTACTCTATTATTGCCCAGTAACACCAACTTTGTTGGTTTATGCTCTACTATATATTTTCTTCCTTCTGTTGTTTCAGACATAATGTACTCTTCTTTCTCTAGTTTTCTAGGGTGAGAACTTAGGTTATTGATTTTGGCAGGAGGAATGGAGGAAATGTATGACTCCATCCTATCTAGAATATATATATATACACACACACACACACACATACATATATATATAATACTATACATTATTTATGTGTATTATATATGTATATTATATATATGTAAGTTTTCCAGTTCTGGAAATCTATCATCTATCTATCTATCTATCTATCTATCTATCTATCTATCTATCTATCTATCATCATCATCATCTATATCAATTCCAGTATAGTTAACATACAGCATATTATTTTCAGGTGTACAATATAGTGATGCAACACTTCCATATATTACTCAGTGATCATCAAGCTAAGTGTACTCTTAATCTCCTTCACCTGTTTCGCCAATCCCCCCACCTACCTCCCCTCTGGTAACCATCTGATCTCTATAGTTAAGAGTTTGTTTTTTGGCTTGTCTCTCTCTCTTTTTTCCTTTGTTCATTTATTTTCTTTCTTAAATGTGATATATGAATGAAATCATACAGTATTTGTCTTTCTCTAACTGGCTTATTTTGTTCAGCATTATACTCTCTAGATCCATCCATGCTGGTACAAATGGCAAGATTCCATATATATATATGGAAATATATAAAGAAGAAGTAATATATATTACTTCTTTTTTATCCATTTATCTATTGATGGACATGAGCTGCTTCCATTGTTTGTCTATTGTAATAATGTTGCAATAAACATAGGGGTACATATATCCCTTCAAATTAGTGTTTTCATATTCTTCGGGTAAATACACTGCAGTGTGATTACTGACTTGTAGACTAGTTTTAGTTTTTAAAAATAGTATAACTTTGTTACTACTTTTTATTCAAGTGTAATTAACATACAACATTTTATTAATTTCAGATATGCAATATACTGATTCAACTATTTTTTTAAGGGGGGGTAAGGAGCAGAGGGCGAGGGAGAGAGAGAGAATCTTAAGCAGGCTCCATGCCCAGTGCATAAGCCCAATGTGGGGCTCGATCTCATAAACCTGAGATCATGATCTGAGCAGAAATCAAGAGTCAGATGCTTAACCAACTGAGTCACCCAGGCACCCCCTGATTCAACAATTCTATACATTACTCAGTGCTAATCATGGTAAGTGAACACTTGATCCCCTTCACTTGTTTATTTTATATTTACTAAGTTTTCACTTTAATTCCAGTATAGTTAATATACAGTGTTATATTAGTTTCAGGTGTACAATATAGTGATTCAGCAATTCCATGCATAACCCAGTGCTCTTCATAGCAAGCACACTCTTAATACCTGTCACCTATTTCACCCATCCCATCTCCCCTCTGCTAGCCATCATTTTGGTCTTTATAGTTAAGAGTGTTTCTTGGTTTGTCTCTCTCTCTGTGTTTTTTCCTTTGCTCGCTTGTTTTGTTTCTTAAATTCAACATGAGTTAAATCATATGGTATTTGTTTTCACTGACTAACTTACTTTGCTGAGCATTATACACTTCAGCTCCACCCACATCATTGCAAATGGCAAGATTTCATTCTTTTTATGGCTGAATAATTTTCCATTGTTGATATATACCACTTCTTCTTTATCCATTTATCTATTGTTGGACACTTTGGTTGCTTCTATATCTTAGCTATTGTAAATAATGCTGGTATAAACATAGGGATGCATGTATCCCTTTGAAGTAGTGTTTTTGTAATTTTTGGGTAAATACCCAATAATGCAATTGCTGGATTGTAGGGTAGTTCTATTTTTAAATTTTTGAGGAACTTCCATACTGTTTTCCATAGTGGCTGCACCAGTTTGCATTCCCCCTGACAGTGCAAGAGGGTTCCTTTTCCCCACATCCTTGCCAAAACTTGTTGTTTCTTGAGTTTTTTATTTTAGCCATTCTGACAGGTGGGAGCTAATAATGTATTGTAGTTTTGATTTTCATTTTCCTGATGATAAGTCATGATGAGCATCTTTCATGTGTCCATTGTCCATCTGGATATCTTCTTTGGGAAAATGTCTGTTAATGTCTTCTGCCTATTTTTAAATTGGATTATTTGTGTGGGTTTTTTTTTTTTGTTTGTTTTTTGGGGTTTTTTTTTGGTGTTGAGTTGTATAAGTTCTTTATATATTTTGGATGCTAACCCTTTATCAGATATGTCATTTGTAAATATCCTCTCCCATTCAGTAGGTTGCCTTTTAGTTTTGTTGATTTTCTTTTGCCGTACAGAAATTTTTTATTTGGATGTAGTCCCAATAGTTTATTTTTGCTTTTATTTCCCTTACCTCAGGAGACCTAGCTAGAAAAAGTTGCTATGGCTGATGTCAGAGAAATTACTGCCTGTTCTCTCTTCTAAGACTTTTATGGTTTCAGGTCTCACATTTAGGTCTTTAAACCATTTTGAATTTATTTTTGTGTGTGGTGTAAGAAAATGGTCCAGTTTCATTATTTTGCATGTAGCTGTACAGTTTTCCCAACGCAATTTGTTGAAGAAACTGTCTTTTTCTCATTGTATATTCTTGCTTCCTTTGTCAAAGATTAACTGACGATATAATTGTAGGCTTATTTCTGGGTTTTCTATTCTGTTCTATTGATCTATATGCCTATTTTTTGTGCCAGTACCATACCGTTTTGATTACTACAGCTTTGTAATATAACTTGAAGCCTGGAATTATGATGCCTCTAGTTTTGCTTTTCTTTTTCAAGATTGCTTTGGGTATTTGGGGTGTTTTGTGGTTCTATACAAATTTTAAGATTGTTCTAGTTCTGTGGAAAATGCTGGTGGTATTTTCATAGTGATTGTATTAAATGTATAGATTGCTTTGGGTAGTATAGATATTTTAACAATATTCGTTCTTTCAATTCATGAGCATGGAATGTCTTTCCATTAGTTTGTGTCATCTTCAGTTTCCTTCATCAGTGTATTATAGTTTTCAGAGTACAGGTCTGCTTTAGGTGTAAGGTTAGGTTGTTGGAGATTTTTCATGCTTCTTGAGGTATGTATGTATTGCTATAAACTTCCCTCTTAGAACCACTTTTGCTTAGAACCATTTTGGATCATGTGTTTTCATTTTCATTCCTCTCTGTAATTTTTTATTTCTTCTTTGATTTTTTGATTCATCCATTCATTGTTGAGTAGCGTGTTATTGAACTTCCATGTATTTCTACTCTTTCCAGATTTTTTTTGTGGTTGATTTCTAGTTTTATGGTGTTGTGGTCAGAAAAGATGCATGGTACAACTTCAATCTTTTTGAATTTGTTGAGGATTTTTTCTGGATTAATATGTGATGTATTCTGGGGAATGTTTCATGTTCACTTCAATAGAATGTGTATTCTGCTGTTTAAGATGGAGTATTCTGAATATATCTTAAATCCATCCAGTCTAGTGTGTCATTCAACATCACTGTTTCCTTGTTGATTTTCTGTTTGGATGATCTGTCCATCGATGTAAATGTGTTGTTAAAGTCCCCTACAGTTATTGTATTACTATTGATTAGTTCCTTAATATTTGATATTAACTGTTTTATATATTTGTGTGCTCCCATGGTGGGTGCATAAATATTTACAATTGTTATATCTTCTTGTTGGATTGTTCCCTTTATTATTATGCAGTGGCATTCTTTGTCACTTCATACAGTCTTTGTTTTAAAGTAGTTTGTCTGATATAAGTATTGGTACCCCAGTTTTGTTTTGACAGCCATTCACATGAGAAATGTTTCTCCATCCTTCACTTCAATCTGCATGTGTCTTTAGGTCTGAAATGTGTCTCTTGTAGGCAGCACATACATGATTCTTGTTTTTTTATCCATTCCATCACCCTGTGTCTTTTGCTTGGAGTGCTTCATCTATTTACATTCCAATCATTATTTATAATTATGTATTTTTTTCCATTTTGTTACTTTTTTGTGGTTGTTTTTGTAGTTCTTCTCTGATCCTTTCTTCTCTTGCTCTTTTCTCTCACAGTTTGCTGGCTTGCTTCAGTGATATACTTGGATTCCTTTCTCCTTGTTTTGGATATCTATTACTGGTTTTTGATTTGTGGTTACCATTAGGTTTGTATATAACATCTTCTAAATATAGCAGTCTATATTAAGTTGATGGTAGCTTAAGTTTGAACCCATTCATTTTTTTTAGAGAGGTGGGGAGAAGGGGGAGGGGAAGGGGCAGAGGGAGATGGAGAGAAAGAATCTTAATCAGGCTCCATGCTCAGTGTGGAGCCTGATGTGGGGTTCAATCTCACAACCCTGAGACCATGACCTGAGCCAAAATCAAGAGTCAGACACTTAACTGACTGAGCCACTCAGGACCCCATGTACATTCTTTATTACTCTTCCCCCCCATGTTTTAGATATACATTGTCATACTTTACATCTTTTTATTTTGGGAGACTCTTGACTAGTTTTTACAGATATACTTATTTTTAGCACTTTTTTTCCTTCCTACTTTTCTTTTACTTATGGTCTTTCCTTTCCCCTCAAAGAATCCCCTTTAACATTTCTTATAGGGCTGGTTTAGTGGTTATGATTTCCTTTAACTTTTGTTTGTCTGGGAAACTCTTTATCTCTCCTTCTATTCTGAATGATAACCTTGCTGGATAGAGTATTTTTTAATGCAGATTTTTTTTTCTTTCAGCACCTTGAATATATCATGCCACTTTTTTCTGGCCTGCAAAGTTTTTGCTGAAAAATCCACCAATAGTCTTATGGGGTTTCCTTTGTCTATAACTTCTCTTTTCTTGCTGCTTTTAAAGATTTTATTTATTTATTTGAGAGAGAGAGAATGAGAGAGAGAGGACACATGAGAGGGGATAGGGTCAGAGGACGAAGCAGACTCCCTGCCGAGCAGGGAGCCCGATGCGGGACTCGATCCAGGGACTCCAGGATCATGACCTGAGCCAAAGGCAGTCGCTTACCAACTGAGCCACCCAGGCGCCCTTTTTTTTTTTTTAAAGATTTTATTTATTTATTTGAGAGAGAGAATGAGAGAGAGAGATCTTGCTGCTTTTAAAATTCTCTCTTTATCATTACTTTTTGCCATTTTAATTACTATGTGTCTTGTTGTGCCCTCCTTGGGTTGATTTTGTTAGGGGAGCTCTGTCTCCTGGATCTGGATATCTGTTTCCTTCCCCAGATTATGGAATTTTTCAGCTATTACTTCTTCAAATAAATTTTCTGCTCCCTTCTCTCTCTCTTCCTCTTCTGGAATCCCTATAATGCAAATGTTATTATGATTGATAGAGTTGCAGAGTTCCCTAAATCTATTCTCATTTTGCATATTTTTTTCTCACCTGCTCAGCTTGCTTATTTTCCATTACTCTGTCCTCCAGGTTGCTAATTTGTTCCTCTGCTTCCTCTAGCCTGTTATTTATTCCATCTATTATATTTTTAACTTCATTTATTGTGTTCATCTCTGACTGCTTCTTGTTTATGTTCTCTGTTACTTTGATAAGGGTCTCACTGATGTCTTCCACTCTTTTCTCAAGTCCAGTGAGTAACTTTATGATCAGTACTTTAAATTTGCTGTCAGGCATAATACTTATCTTCATGTATGTCTCCTTCTGTGGTTTTGTGCTGTTCTTTCATTTGGGACATATTCCTCTGTCTCTTTTGTCTAAATCTATTTGTCTGTTTCTCTGTGTTAGTAAAGTCAGCTATGTCTCTTGTTCTTGAAAGTAATTGCCTTATGAAGATGAGGTCTTGTAGTGCCCTGCAATGCAGTGTCCCCTGTTCACTAGAACTTGGCACCACATGAGTGTCTTCTATGTTGCATGTACCCTACTATTGTGTCTTGGCTGCTTTTTCCTTCAGTCTAGTCAGCTGTAGTGGCTCTCTTTGCCTGTGTGGGCAGTATTTGGTCCCTGTCATGTTAGTGGACAAGTCTGGGGTCATCTTGGGTTTGAGTTGAGTCAGACCAGACTCTTTTGGCAGAGATGCAATAGTACCGAACTGTAGGGCACTTTCCCTGTGGCATTACCTGAGAAATTTTCACTGGTGCGTGGGACTTGCATTCAGACCAGCTGTCTACCTCTTTCCCACTACTGGGGCTACAGTGTGACTGATGTGTGTAGTTATATTTCCTTCTTCCCTGGGCAAGAGCCACTTTGGAGTAGTGCTGGCCCCTGTTGGAGCTGCTTACACACTGCCAGTCTTATGGTACAGCTTTGAATGGGCTGCCGCTGAGGGTGTACTGGAGGGTATGTGCTGCTGCTACTGGGACTGGGCCAGAATGGGGCACATGGTTTTAGCCTGGTGACTGCTGGTCTGCTTACAAAATGATATCTGCCACTATGGCTCCCAGGACCAGGGCTGGCCTGGGCAGTTCTGCACAGCCCGTGTGCTTGGGGCACAGAATTTCAACAAGGTGACCATTGGTCATCAGCAGGACTGGCTTCTGCTGCCCCCACTGCCACCACTGGGACTACGGCCCACAAAATGCATGGGTCAGGAGACACGGTGTCATGGGTCAGGAGACACGGCGAGGTTTGTACTGGTATTTTGGAGGAGGGGACCCACAGTGGTAGGACTGAGGTGAGCAGGACTAGGAAGGGCAGATGAGTGGAAACCGAGAGTGGTTGGGTGGGGCATACTGTTAGTAAGTTCGGTAGTGAATTCCAGTACTGTGCTGGTTCCCACAGGTGGTCATGTGTTTATGCTGGGAGGCAGGGGTGGGAGATGGTGCCTGCCAGCTACTTTTTTCCTGGAGAGGCCTTCCTGTGATCCCTGGCCCTCTCAGATATGCTCTGGAATGAATAAACTACTCTTCTTCCTGTATGTCCCAGGTGTTTTTCAAACTGCTGTTTCTAGGCTGTATCCCTGTGGGCTATTTGTCCTGCTATCTCTTTAAGGTTGGGGTCTCAGCTTCCTCTTGTCTTCTAGACTCTCCCAGAGCCAAGTCTGCTGGTTTTTAAAATTCCAGGTTTTAAGTCTTGCTGGTTTTAAGAACTCACGAAAATTTGGCCCCTTTCCCATGGAGATTTGTCTTCCCTGTGTGTGCCCCCTTGTGTGACAGTCTGTTTCTCCCCTTCTCCATGCTTGTGGCTCCCTCCCATCACAGATGGCTATGGTCCGTTTAGCTCCCCATGAGTCTCGACCCTTCTTACTCTCTTTGATGTGGCCTCTTCTCTACCTTTAGTTGTGGAGTTTGTTCTGCCAGTCTTCAGGTAATTTTCTGGGTTATTTATACTGATATGAGTGTTAACTAGTTGTATTCATGGGATGAGATTGGCTTAGGGTCCTCTTACTCTGCCATTTTCCCAGGCTCCCCTGGAACACTTACTTTTAAACTTATTTCATGTATGGATAAGTTTAAAATCTTTAACACATTTTGACATAGCAGCACCTACTTATATTTTATAAACTATATAAATAATTATTGCTGGTTATCTTAGTGTGAGTTCCCATAAAAGAAAGTGTGATACAACAGTTTCTGCATGAGTAGTTCATTTGGCAAATGGTTTTAGTGAGTCAGAGTGAGGAAAATGAGTGGTGAAACAAGGAAGCTGGAAAAGTCAAACAAAGATGTGTTTTGAAATTTCACACCACTACAGGCAAGTGGAGGTGATCCTATGGGTCCAAAGTTGGTATGCATTTTTGTGAGGATGAATAACTGCCACTACCTATTCTAAGATAGAATGCAGTGCATTCAACATGGAATGAGGTAACTGACTGAATGATATCCTTGAAGGAAGGTGCAGAATTGAGGGCCCAGAATCAGATGTTGCTCTTGGGGAATTATACATTCAGCAGTGGCAGTAGCTTAATCACCCTTGGTGAGAGAGATCCAGTGCTATTGAGCTTAAGCTCAGTTTCCATCCCTGCCACCATGACAATTCATCATACCTTGTGCCAAAACTAAGATGACTGAGGACAGAAGCTGTTTCACATCCACAGCATGAGCCATCAGAACCACTTGGTTAAGTGTCTTCTCTACAGCCAATTCCACAGATGACCATTAATATGAGGCACAGAGATGCATATGCTTTGTTTCCATTCCCACAGTCCATCTACATGCCTCTTATCTAAACTTTCTTATCTTCAATTTCCAACTCTTCTCCTTCCAAGGCCTTGACAAATACCAAATCATTCTTCACAGTTCAGGACATCACCTCAAGCTACTACTCCTTCCATTCAAAGTGTAGGATCTCATGTAATGCTCACAGCTCTGCCAACTGGGAGGTTTTCCCTTCAACATTATTCTTCAGGGCTATTCCAACTGAAGCTGAAGTATAGTGGCAGTTCATTTACAGCTATCATCAATATTTAATGTGCTGACACATCTGTACACTATGCTTGATAATTTTCTCTTCCATTGGCTGGTCATAGATCACCCTATAATTCATGAGAGACATCACTACAACAATGATCAATGGCATATTGGTTTGTGAAATCTGCTGATTTATTTCTGCCTTCTCAGGCTGGATCCTGAATGTTGCATTTCCATCATAAGGTGGACTGCTCTTAAACCTGCCAAACTTATCACTTGGTGAATCTTATAACACCATTTATGGTGGGCAGCTCCTGTATATGTCATCTGTTGTCTCTTGGTTAGGCACTCTATAGATACTAAGCTTTTAATAGCATACAAGGAGGGGCGCCTGGGTGGCTCAGTCGTTAAGCGTCTGCCTTCGGCTCAGGTCCTGATCTCAGGATCCTGGGATCGAGCCCCTCATCGGGCTCCCTGCTTGGCGGGAAGCCTGCTTCTCCCTCTCCCACTCCTCCTGCTTGTGTTCCCTCTCTCGCTGTGTCTCTCTCTGTCAAATGAATAAATAAAATCTTTAAAGAAAAATAGCATACAAGGAGCTTTTTTTAAATAACAAGTAGTTTACTGGTATAGGGTGTATGGCTTTTGTTCAGAACCTCAGGATTCTGTGTTGCAACTCCCATATTATGGCTTAGAATGACTAGATAGTACATCCTTTTCCACCATAGATACTGTAAGCACTATCGGATATGCTAAGTCATATGGCCTGAGTAGTGGGACAACTTGCACTGTAGATCTGAAAACTTGGTGGGGGACCATGATATTACACCACAGCTGTTAACATCAGACTTTGACTTGCCAACTCTCATGTTTTTCTTTTTGTACAAAGGACATAATACCCCAGTCAGCTGTACATACATTTAGCCCTGGAATACTATCTGTAAGGCATTGCCACAGATTTCTGTCAGTCAAAATAGCCTCACTCCACTCTGACCTTGTTTTCCATTATGGTAATGATGCCCAACTTGCCCCTAAAGTTTTGTGTCACCACCTGGGCCCTGTCATTCTGGAATCTTATCATCTTTATTGCAACATAGTTTACTTCTAATCATGGTTTGCAGAGGAGAGCCAACATTGAGCTTCTAAAAAAAATGTGTTTCCCCAGCGTGCCTGGGTGGTTCAGTCAGTTAAGCATCCGACTCTTGATTTCAGTTCAGGTCATGATCTCAGGGTTGTGAGATGGAGCCCCATGTTGGGCTCCATGCTGAGCGTGGAGTCTGCTTGCGATTCTCCCCTCCCCTCCTCCCCCCGCTCATGCTCTCTCTAAATAAGAAATCTAAAAAATAAAATAAGAAATGCGTTTCCCTTCACCAACAGAGTCATTATAGTAGTCTCTTCTCTGCCCTTTCAAGGAAAATAGGTTAGAGATAGGTCCTCTTGTCTCACACTATAAATCATTTCTAATACCTTCACTCCCTTTGGTCTTTTCACCAATTCTTCAGCATCTGGCAAGAAAGTTCCAGTATTACTACCTCATTTATGATAGGTTGTTGTCCACACTTAAAGATGTCACCCGAGTAGTATATTAAGGCAGCTCCAGGTCACTGAATTCTGAGTTAGTTTTGTGTTCCCAAGTCAGTAAGTACTCTCCTATATTTACTTATATTCTGCCTCCTTCCTTGCTAATTTGTCATCCTCAAAGTCAATTTTAAAATATATTATTCCAGTCCATGCTATTACATATTAGCCAGTCCATGTAGTTCAGTCTGGATTTTCCACCTACACAGAGACTGTATTTTGCTCCTTGTGCTGTGTGATACCTTACCCTTCTGAGTTGGAAGCAATGAAAAATATGGATGTTGGGTAAGATTAAGTAATGTCTTTTGAGGTAGGTCCCTTAGATGAGGTTATTGCCTTGTCTTTACGAACAGGGAGGCTGCTCTCCAATAGCAAGGGTTAGGGGGCTGCTTTTGCCAAGCTGAGGGTTCGGGGATTGTAGATATTCAAGATTCTCACACTTATCACCATTCCAGTTCTCAGAGTTCTACTCTTTATTAGAATACATACATTGAGGGGGCGCCTGGGTGGCTCAGTTGGTTAAGCAACTGCCTTCGGCTCAGGTCATGATCCTGGAGTCCCGGGATCGAGTCCCACATTGGGCTCCCTGCTCAGCAGGGAGTCTGCTTCTCTCTCTGACCCTCCTCCCTCTTATGCTTTCTGTCTCTCATTCTCTTTCTCACAAATAAATAAAATCTTAAAAAAAAAAAAAGAATACATACATTGATATAGAGACCTGTAAATGTGAATGAAGTTTCCATGCAGCTCTTCTAAACTTACATTTAGAATCTGTGCCTTATATTCAGCAGTCTGCCTTATGAATGAGGGAGATGAAAGTCTCTTTAACCTAATGGGTTAGCGTAGATGACAGGTTGGGCATTTCCACCAGACATACAAACCGAGGTTAGAGATTCAGATTAGGGCAGTCTTAGAGCCTGCCTCTGCAACCACTTAGGCTGAAAGGTATTTCAGAATCCACAGAGTTAGAAGCCAAGCTTATCCACTCCCATGCCCCAAATGCCAATTCATTTAAAGAGAATATTCGGGGCATCTGGGTGGCTCAGTCCATTAAGCGGCTGCCTTCAGCTCGGGTCATGATCTCAGGGTCCTGGGATCAAGCCCCATGTCAGGCTCCCTGCTCAGTGGGGAGCCTACTTCTTCCTCTCCTCCCCATTTGTGCTCTCTCACTCTCTCAAATAAATAAAATCTTAAAAAAACCCAAAGAGAATATAGATGCATGTCTGAGGCACATCTCCCTCACTTCAATAAGTGCCACAACATGAAATCCCAGGAGGAATCATGTACCCTCCCTTTACCCCAAACCATATATCCAGGAACTCGCAAATATGGGGAAGCTTCTGGCTCTGGTTTTCAAATACGAGCTGTCCACAAGATTAATAAATATTTCTATTATGATGTAATGTATCCTAGTCATTTTAGAAATTAGATTGTCATCTGGCTCACCCTAAATCTGACCCTGTCATTGGGGTCACCTTAAATGCTCAGAGCTGGGCTTTAAACCACACAGTTTGCTCTCCTGACTCACAATTGTATGAATGAATGAATGAGGTAGTAAAGAAAATATTAGAACCAAGTGATAGGGTTAGCTCCACTGAGAAAACTGAAGGTGGGTAACAGATTGGAATCAAGGGAACACATTTTTATAGAGTAAATACAGTGTTTTCCCAAGGTATAAGATCCACATATAGTGTGGTGATGTCTGTTGTCAAATATATCTCAGGATCTTGAGGAAGCTATGTGGATTGGTATAGGCTGTATGCCCAAGGAGACCTGGTCTTTGTCAGGCAGGGTCCAAATAAGGTTCTGTGGAATCTGAAGCTTATACAATTTAGATGGCTTTCTTTTAAAATAATACAAAATCAATCATGATAATGAATATTTATTTATAATGATAACATATAACAAGTGTTAAACTTATGACAACTACAGCAGGCAAAAATTTCAAACAGATTATAAATATATATATGTGTGTGTGTATATATATATTTTTTCCACAGAAACACCACTTATGTAGCTGCACAATCTGAAGTATGACAAAGTGACCATCCAAGGTGAAAGATATAATAGCTTTATTGCAAATCAAAACATCAAACATTTGCAAATTTTACATAAACATGTGGCCATGTATCCACATAACAAAACCCCAAGTGTGAAACTTGTCTCAATCAGTAAAAATCCAGACAGGTTCATGTTAAGCCTTTAGCATTTATTTTTATGTCAAAGTTTTAAAATAAAGTAGCTCTCCTAAAAGTTATTCTCACTGAAGTCTTGTTTCAAGTTAGAATAAACACTTCATTGGCTTCAAACATTAACTTTTGTTTATTTTAAAACATATTCAGATAATTGTCAATTTTGGCCAAATGGAGGCTTTTTCTGTGACCCATTTCCAAATTCACAAATTCTGGTCCATCTACTCTTCTAGTAGCCTGGAATAACTTACCAGTTGGCATTTATATTATTGGAACCAACTTGAACTATTTTATGAATAAGCCAGATGATAAATATTGCTTGGTTTGAAACAAATGACTATGTATTCAGAGATACAAGACTCAGAACAAAGTGCTTGCATTTTCTATAGTTTATATCAAACTAGATGGGCTCTTAAGCAATCAGCCTGGACTCATCCATCTGGAGTAGCCAGACTGTGAATACAATGACTCTAGCTGCCTTCCACATGTGGTCAGAAGGCTATATTAAGATAAGTCACTGTTAGTAATGAAGACAGCCAAAAGCCTTTTTAAGAAACCATTCAGCTATTGAATAACAGACACTCTCATAAACGGAATTTCAGGGAAACGTAAAATGAACAATCCTGTTCAAGGCTGTCAAAATTATTTTCTGCATGCTGAGATGTTATTCACACACATACAGACTGCATGCAGGTAATCTATTTATTTTTGAATTCCAGACTGTTTTCTAGCAAAAACAATTGCAGTTAATTACAATATATAGCAAAGCATCTCTCTATCTTTGGTTCCATGTCTCAGAGTTATTTTTTTTCCAAAAATAAATAGGCATGGCAGGAAAAATAATTCAACTATCTTAAGAGAAAGCCTAATATTTTATAAAAATTAAGCAAAAAATATATGTGATGTTCTTTAGACTTTTTTTCTAATTATCTCCCTTAATATCTAACACCAGTGCATTTTAATATTAAAATGACTGTGCACACTGTATTTAACTATACAGCAGAGACACAAAAAAAAATGTCAAAAAACAAAACAGTACTTTCTCTTAAAAATAATTTAGGAATTATGCACTCTAAAAATTTATGGCAAAGTAGAACTGCTGATATGTTAATAAAACTGACTTTGAAGGAGCATTAAGAAAAGGAAACAAAGATGTAGTAATACTCGCAAATCCTAGAGATGGCAAAAAAAAAAGTGAACACAGTACCCAAACTCTCCCATTTCTGGAAAATATATGTTAGAATTGTTCAACAACTTTTTAAAAGTAATACCTATGAAAGTTTCCGGTTATGGTTTGGACTCTCAAGAGATTTAATGAGCTTCATTTGTTAATGGTTTCCGTCTCTTTTCAAATAAGATTTTTGCATCAAATAATTCTCTTTCCCTATATCCTAGGGATGGTCCCTTTAGATACTTTGCTTCAGCTGCCTTGTAATCTAATCCGTCAACAGCAGAAATTGAACAAATGATTGCTTCTGGCAGAAGAACTTCCAGGATAAATTTAATTTTATCATCTCTTATCAGAGTCAGCATTTTTTTATCTATTTGTTTGTAGATTTCTTGTAAATATTTCACCACCTCATCCAACTGATCTTCATCCTCAAAGTATGTTTCAATACAGGGAGTGAACCTATTTGCATTCAAAAATGACTTCAGCCACCTGGACCCTTTCGTGCCTTTTAAAATGGCTAGAAGATGATTCTCTGTTCCCTTTGCATTCACAATAAAGTCCACTAGGTTCTTGTTGGCTCGGTCCCGAGCAGCCTTCATTCGGTCAGGAAGAATTTTCTGGAAGGACATTTTCTTGGTCTGGGAAGTCACAACCATCTGTTCTGCAGAATTCTCATTATGCAGCTTTGGGAATAAGTTCCTAAAGGTGTCCTGTTTGATTACTTTTCTAAGTGGATAACTAATATCAGCAGCATAATACTCAAGGAAAGAGCCCGCAAAAGAACCACAACCTAGTCTAACTCTGTAGTCACAAATCAGCGAGATGCACCAGTCAATACTTTCACTGTATTCCTCCCTGGCTTTCTCCACTAGTGCTTGTTTCTCTTTACAATCAAATTTCTTTAATCTTCTAAAAGGCACCCTAATGCCTCTCTTTTCAGGATTCATGCTTGCCTCAACAAAAAGCACACTTGCTTTTCTCTCTTTTCGCCTGATGCTTTTCACCACTGCTGGCCAAAATGGATATTTTTGATATTTAAACCAGACTATCATTCCTGTTTCAAATGAACGAGGCTCATAATTAAAAACAAAGCGTGGAAGTTCTTCATCTTCGTCGTTGTCATCTAATATGGAAGTATCAATAGGATTTAGCTGTGCTGACTTATCAGAAGCTTGAAGTTCTTCCCCAAGCTCTTCAAAATCCAGTCTCTGAAGATTTCTTTCATTATTCATAAGAAGGAGTGAATAATCCAGGACACGGTTAGAGGCACTAAGTGAAACCTGACATTCCCAGGAACAACGCCTGGGCGATGCCGCAGCACCTGCTTCTGATTCCGCAGGTTGATTCTGGCTGGTACTTGAGCACGGATTTGAGGGGCCCTCTCCAGGATCTTCAATATTCTCTGAGAAGGTAGAGCATTCAGAGGAAACACCCAGGGTCTCTGGGCAAATATCCTGTGCCTCCTCTTTCACAGCTTTGGGCACAGTGAAGGTGTCTGATGGCCAAGTTGGAGTGAACTTTTCATCTTTAACGTATACATCCTCTTCTTTGATTGTGGAATACAGAGGCATAACTCCTGAGATATCAATCTTTTTCTTGCTTTCCTTTTCATCGTCATCTTCTGAAAGCGAAGGAAAAGTTTCATACCAGCTGGAGTTTTCTGATGACTTTGTTTCCATTTCACTTGCAAGAGTATCAGTGGTTGCATGCACCTGTGATTTATCATCACACAGGGAATCATTATTCTCTAAATTAGGTCCTAACGGGGACGTTGCATTTTCACTTTCCTCAAGACACTTTGATAAGTCTCCTTCATCTCCGTCATCTCCTTCATGCTTCCGATACTTTTTACGAGGGGGTGAATCAGAAAGCTTTTGTGGATCATTTTGAGACAGAGTAGTGGTTGCTTCTTCATCTGAACTGCTTGCTTGACTCAAATTTGTTCTTTCATTCAGAAGATCCAGTGCCACTTTTAGTGACCTTTCATAGGCTGTTTCCTCTCTAGGTGGAGCACTGACTTCTGACTGTGCTGCTAGTGAGGAGGCAATGGCTTCAATTTGAGATTTACTTAGAATCTTTGTTTCTGTGCTTTCCACTTTAATTTTTTCATCCAGTGAGAGTATTTGAACTTCTAGGGAAAATGTCTTTTTTCTCTTACTGTTTGATGACATCTCAGATCTAGACAAAACTTTTGCTGGCCATAACTGGTCTTTCCAATTGCACAGGACATACTCAGCATCCATTACGATTTAGGTTTGTGTGTCAAGAGATTACTATCAGAACTTGAGGTGTCTGGCTATTCTTGACACTGCTAAGGCAGTTTCTACCAAAAGCAATACTCTGACAAAGCCTCTTTTGTCTTAGAACTACAAAAGGTATACAGCTTGTGTGGCCTGTTCTTCTCCAGCTGAATTTCCCAAGGATGTGTGAACACGTTGTTTGAAGGGGACAATATGGAGGATACTAGAAGAGGGAAAAGGAAAAGAAGAAAAGTATCAGCAAATAAAATTGTTTTGCCAAGGTCGAAGTGAGCAGTTGCAAACAGAGAAGAGATAAAAGAAAGAACAATGTTTGGTGAGGAGAAAAATGCAACATAATGTAAGGTGGGGCATGAGAAGTGGAGAAATGGTTTTATAATATCTCAAATTCAAGAACATGCCCTTATTATTGCACATGAGTATTAAGGAGTAAATTTATGTACATACTGACAGAGGTGGAAGAGGCTGCAGTGGTGTGTCAGGGACTCTGTTATTAGATACCGTGGGACTTTGGTGCCCCTAATGTTTTACCTAGGGCAGTGGAACTCTACACTAAGATAAAATCTCATCTGCAATTTAGATATCATGTTTTTTTTCCTTCTTGTTCTTATTATTTTAAATTCTTTGTCTGTGATACTGTTATGCTATTTGGTTCATGTTGAAAGAATTCCTCTCAGGAAAACTGTGAGGTGGGGACAAGAGGAAAAGGAAATAACAATTACCCTGTGTCTACTCTGAGCCAGACTGTAGACCTTTGTTTGAATCCTCACATCGATCATCATGTGGACTTTTCCTTCTTTAAATATATAATTTTTCAACAGAACTTTAATTACATTCGATACGCTGTCTCATAATTCACAAATACAAAATATGTTTCATTGCTTTGTTTGCCGACTTCATAAAAATGGGTGTCTGGAGAAATTCAGGAAACCTGGCAAGTGCCATCTTGTGACCAAGACCAGAACTGCAGCCTCCCCAAGAAGTACGGAAGGCCTCAATCAGGATCAGATCCTTCTCAAGGGAGAAAGAAGGGTGGCAACTACATTTAGCCAGCTAGGAGCTGTCCCAAACTTCTGTAATTTTTTGTTCTAGGCTCAAGGGTTTTGTTGTGCGGGATTATAACAGGATTATAATGTCTTCAACTACAATAGTTCTGGTTATAAAAACATCCAGAAGCTTATTAAAAATTGAAAAGATACAAAAAGATATATGCAAAATAAAGTACAGCTCTATACAAATACTCACTAGGAATATTTTCTATCTTTCCAGAATTTTTTACATGGATAAATGAATGCATATCACTTCAAACCAACGTCAGATCTCAAAAGAAGAGTTTGAACATCATTCCACACAAAAAAGTATTTTCCACATGACTTTTTATGAATTACTTTAAATGAGGTTTTTCCCACATTTGCAACATTTTATGTCAATATTTTCCCTGGTGATGTAAACCAAGTAAATGAATAAATATATAGTAACAGTATTTTAAAAAGAGAGCCTGTCTCTCCAACCACACAAATAATCCCATTAATACTGTGGCAGACATGTTCTTCCCAGACTTGTTGCAAGTCCAGTAGTAGCATACATATGTGTCACTAACATACATGTTTAATTTTAAGAGAGATCATATGATAAATGCTATGCTATAATTTGCTTTGCTCACTTCATCTTATTTCTCAGACATTTCAAATCACTAGATGTAGAAGTTCATGTTTCTATTCTCCAGTATTCAATTGTATGATTACACCAAGCTGGATAATCATTTTAAGAAGTGTTTATAGAAACAAACCACTCTATCTCACTGTCAGACCACAGCCCTGCTGACCACAGCCATACCTGTGGTCTGGAAGAATGTGTTGCAAGGAGAACACATGCAGGACTGTAGCCAACACAGCAACCAGGTGACATGGATTTGATCAGGTCTAGGAAAATTTCCACTATCGGCAAAAAACAAGGTATGTTTGCATGTCTGCATGTGTCTATGAGTTCTTATGTGTTTGAAACAAAATGGGCATGTTGTTTCAGTTTTATTTTTCTTTCATGATTATAAAAATAATCATGGGGAAATCTACTCTAAAGAGGCTGAAACAGACTGAAAAATAACACTAAAATAGTAACCTGACCACCCAGAAATGCTAATATAGCAGTTTATTTTCTCCCAAATTATCTTCTAATCACACATATATATACACGCATGGGGTGTGCAAATGGCTTCACTCAACTACATACATGTTCCCCTTTCCATACGCATGTGCAGATGACACATACATAATCTTTCTATATGGCAATTGATTTACAGTATTTTCCCCCAAGCTGTCAAATATTTTTATCTATCATTTTTTGTGTGTAAATAAATGAATGCTTAAAAAGTCAAAGAGTAACAGAATGTCTAACAATATAAACATGGGATGCCAAGTCAATAAATTAGCATGAACAGCCATGCTGCACAGAAGCCTTAATATAGAGGCTGTAATCTGATCACCCCTTCTCTTATTGTGTACTTTTAAAGCATTGGGAGATACAAAATTTCCAAAGGATCAATTCCTTCAAAACATCAGCAATTCTCTCAAAAGCACACACCCTTCCCACCACTCTAAGACCACCCTCCCTATTTTCCTCATCTTTACTCTAGGGCCCTGAGAAGCCCCTAGAAAATAACTAGCTTTCAGACAGCCATTACCTTGAAGCTTCTTGTCAGCTGCAGACTGGTGAAATGCAGCTCCTCCCTCAGGACTGGCCAGGCACAGCTCACTTCCAAGCTTCTCAGAGAATGCTCCGCCCCCTCCCTGTGATGGGGATGACAGAAGGCGCCTCCCTGAATTGGAGAAGGGAGAATTGCCAAATTAAACTGCTGAAGTATGAAAGGGTAGAGATGGTTTATTTTCCCAAGAAAGTTTAAAGTGAAATGGCAACAAGTGTCTGTTTAATTTCCATTCAAGTCTGAGGGAGTGTGATTTTTTTTATAAAAAGAGGTTAGCAAACCACTTTATTAAAAAACAAAAATCTAGTTTAAAATATTCCTAACATATTTTTTTCCTTGCCTTCTCTGGCACCTTACCTTTGCAGGTAGATTTTACAACCCAGCTGATAAACCTCCATTAAGATAGCTCATTAAGAGGGCGCCTGGGTGGCTCAGATGGTTAAGCATCTGCCTTCGGCTCAGGTCATGATCTCAGGGTCCTGGGATCGAGTCCCGCATCGGGCTCCCTGCTCCTTGGGAGCTCTGTTTCTCCCTCTGCCTTTCTCTCTCGCTCTGTCTCTCATGAATTAAAAAAAAAAATCTTAATAAAAAAAAAGATAGCTCATTAAGATCTTGATTGGGAATGCACTAAACCTGCACATTATTTTAGAGAGAATGGCTTCTTTATAATTTTTTTTTCTGTTTCTAGGACATAGTAAGTCTTTCCTTTTATTCAGTTCTTCTAAATGCTTTAGGAAAGTTTCAGAGAATTCTTCACAAACATGGATATTTTTGACTAAAGGCAGAAAAATCCCTGGTTTGGCCAGAAAGTACCCATTTCACATACCCTCATCAATAATTGGAAATTCCTCCTTCTTATATTTTGTTGGTATTTTTCAATTCAGGCAATTCAATGTGGTGATAATTAATTTTTAAGAAAAATTTACATGTCTTTATTTGTATGTCTGAAATGTATTTTGTAGATTTTGTTCATTAAAATTCTCCTGTCTGAATTTAAATTTGAATTTCTGACTTAACTTAGAAAGCCAATTTTTTATATCATTAGTGATAATTTTGGGAACGAAGATACTTAAGGATGAAGTGTTTTATTTGGCCTCTGTATCATGTAGCATAAAACATATATATTATAAAAATCCACCTTTATATAAGCTTTAATACTGGAACAGTAAGTACCAATAAATTAGTGAAGATCATCTCTAGACTGGTATTATTACTGAGGGCTCTAATAATTAGAGTATGTAATGTTCTATACTATAAACAACCCCTAAATCTCTGTGGCTTAGCCACAGAAGTTTATTTTCCTGATGTCAAAGTACAATGTAGGTCATCAAGTGGCTAGAACGGGAAGGGATCGCTATTCCTATCAGTCATTAAGAGATTCAAACTTCTTCCATCTATGACTGTACCATCTTCTTTAGCCTTGAAGTCCTCCACTGCGTTTTTTGCACGTGGCTAGCAATCTTATGGAGAGGGAGGCTGGAGAATCCTGTGGCAAGTTTTAGGGGCAGGGCTGGCAAACATGACTGCTGGTCACAGTCAAGTAGATAAAACTGCCATAGAGGCCAGGGAAAGCAGTCTCCCTGTGTCCCAGGAGGAAAATGAAACCGTTTGGTGAACCCCGTAGCATTCTCTCTGCCACAGAAAGTTTTCCCTTTCAATCTTTTATAGATTTCCTTTATTCGTTTAATACGTTTTTTGTTTTTTTTTTTTGTTTGTTTGTTTTTTACAACCATGTATCATAGTTATAATGACTGGGACAGAAACTTCTAGTTGCTCACCCTAAGTCTACTGCTTGCATTCGTCCTCATTAGCAGAACCCCAGTTGCATTCAAGGTGCAATATAAACTCTTAAAATACTACTTTTCCCAGACTCCTTTACCATATAAGCCACTGTCATAGGGAATTTCTTGCCAAAGAATGTAAGCAGAAATACTTGTAAAGATTCCAGAGAAGGTACCTCCAAATGGGGTAAAGAGCCAACTAGGGCTTTTTTCACTTTGCCTCTTTCTCTTGCTTCCCCCTTAGAATTTGACCATGATAGAATTCAGATAGTCATTCTGGACCAAGTGACTTAGAAAAAGGATGCAACTCACTAGGGGTGCTAGATCCTGAACCCCTGAGTGGAGCCAGCTCTTTCCAAACACTTTAACTTAGTGACACAATAAACTTTATCTTATCTAAGTCACTGTGTTTTCCAGTCTCTCCTTCTAGTATAGAACAAAATAGTTGATCTTGCAATCATTAACAAAAGTGATATCATTAGTATTACAGAATTAATCTTTTCAAAGCTTTCAAAATATTACTATATAATTTAAAGAGGATTATCAGGCCAATGTAAATATGTCTTTATTTAAATAAAGACATATTCAATTATATATATTTTATAATGAAATATTTCTTATTCTGTCGTCTCATCTCACATGTTTGGAAAAAAAACAAATGCAAATAAAGTAAGGTCATTACATCAAAACCATAATTTCTTTGTCTATTTTCTATATTGCACATAAACCAGGAAATGCTACGCTACCTTGCTATTTTCCAAACAAAATGCAAAGGAAAAAACTAATTCCTTGGACAATATTTTATATTTCACTGTTCTGTAGAGAGAAGGGGAGAAGAATGATAATCAATAATAATAAAGGCTGTTACTACTATTATTATAATGAAGATAGAAAATAATTATAGATCTAATAGTATCTAAACCTGTTCCCAGCACTTGACATATTATCTCATTTAATAATCAGATAGTTATTTCATGGAGAAGAGTTCCATAACCAACTCATTCTGCATAACAGCAGCAGTATTATTCATAATAATGACAAAGATTATAGAAGCCAAAACTGTTTCTAACCATGTGCCACGTGCTCTGCCAGGGGCTCTGTATACACCATCTCCCTTGACCCTCACAGACTCTCGTTAGGTGGGTATTACGAGTATTCCCATTGCATAGATAAGGCTTTAGAGATTAATGAATGTTTACCAGGATATCTAGAGAGCATGTGGTGCACAGAACTTTAATCCAGGTACTCTGACTCCAGAGTCCATGCTCTTAATCACTAAGATACACTGTACCTACCTCATTGCAAATGGAAAAGGCTCTGTAAATGTGGCTGGATGAATAGGTGAGTTAATTAATGAATTTGAAATAGTTATGTATTGGAAGTCACTGGAACTTAAAATTCTGTACCTGGTTCTGCATCTAATTTAACATAAAGTTGTCTTATATAACCTAATATAATTATGGGAATGAGAGACATCACGTTTGCTGAATTCTATTGATTAGAAACAAGTCACAGGTTCTACCCACACTTCTCAAGAGTGGGAGATTACAGAAGGAGATGGGCCGCCTAGGTTGTCTGCCACAATACTGTATGATTCCATTTATATGAAATTTTCAAAAAGAGGAAAGTATAGTGATGGTGACATGATCATTGGCTGGCAGGAATTATAGGTAGGGTGAGGGTGTGACTATATACAAGGATAGCACAGAAAGATGTGGGGTGATGGAACTCTTCTGTATTCTGACTGTGGTAGTGATTATATGAATCTATACCTGTGTAAAATCCAAAGAAGTATATACAAAGAAGTGATGTATTATATATGATACTATAAAATATGGTTTTAATGGATAATTTAAAAAATAAAATTTAAGTAGAAACATTTCATAACCATTATATAAAAATCTACTTTTTATAAATATGCTTTAGAAACCATCTGCTTCTTCCTAAAGCATATTTAATAACAAAGAAAACAAAAATAACCCATACATAACATTATTAGAAAGTACCAGGTCTATTTCCAATTAGGATATGAAAAACCACAAGAGAATATCACCCATAAGTAAACAATGATAAAAATCTAGATAATCTACAAAACTGTAACATTCCTTGAGCCCATCAGAGAACTCTGGTAAACTGACTTACAAAGGGTGACTAGAGGGACACATGCACTCTTTCACTTTTGGCAAAACATGGGACAGAGGTGGCTGTCATGCAAGCAGGTAAAAAGAAATCAGCTGAAATTTTAATGAATTCTTAAATTCTTACTGGGCTAGTGTAGTTTGGAATATCTGGCATCCCAGACACTTATACACTCACTCACTGCCAAGTTCTTTTTCACAGTCCTTAACCAGAAGCACACATACATGACTAGGGACAAAGCAGGAGATCAAAAACAGCCCATGTCAGTGGTTGAGGTATGCAGGGGGCAATAAGCTATTGCTGGCAGACAGACAGCCCCACACACTTATCCAAACCCTTCTATTGTGAGAAGCAAAAGCCTTAAGTCACTAGAAGAGAAGCAACAAACCTTTCCCTGTTAGGTACAGGTAAAAATCCACTGCTTCTGGGGGAGGGGTAAAAGTAAAACCCATGTGCCCAGGGAGGGGGAGACAGGAAATCTTCCCATCCCCAGGACAAAAGCAGAGATCCTTTGCTGCTGGAAGTGGGTGGGGTGGGGTGTGGAGTAGGAGTAAAAAACCTCCGCCCTTGAGGTGGGGTACGAAACCCTTAGGCCCACGGTCCTACATGAATAAAAGCAGTGGTCATATCTCTCACCAAAGACCAACTCCAGGTACAAATCCGAGGTTAGCTACCATGCGGAGAGGAAAGAATGCTGAGAAAGGACAAGTCTCAAGGTCCAGTTGCACAAGGCCTCCATAAGGTTGAGTCTGGACAGGACATCAAAGAGCACTCCCTGCCTCACCAAGAGGCTAGCACCTAATAATAACAGGAGCCTACTGCTGCAAAATAGGCAAGAGTGTGCAGAGAGAACCCCCTTCTAGTGGCACAGATGTGAAGAGACTGCTGAATATAGGGTGGAGAAAAATCATTGAAAAAAATCTTCTGGCACACCAGGCTCCACTCTAAGCAAAATAATGTACCCTATGCAAGCCAGATGATAATAGTGAAAAAAGAAGGATACAATCTCCAACATATTTTAATACCAGCATTAACCCGATACCAAAACTAGGAGAAAAAAAAAAAACAACATAACAAGTAAACTGCAGATCAATGTCTCTCATAAATAAATACATGGATCCAATGATGTTAGATATAGAAATGATACAGAAAATGATCTAGAAAAAGTCCAATGATATGGAAAAAGGATAATATATCATGACCAAACGGAGTTTATCCTGGGAATGTAAAGATAGTTATACATTTGCAAATCAATGTAATTCACCATATCCAGACTGAAGGGGGGGAAAAAAGATCATCTCAATTGATGCAGAAAAAGCATCTGACATAATTCTATAAACACTCATGATAAAAAAGCTCAGAAAGCTGGGAATTAAATGGATCTTTCTCAATCTGATCAAGGGTATCTATTAAAAAGCCTGAAGTTAACATCATACTTAATGGTGACACATGGAATGTTCTTCCCCTAAAATCAGGAACAAGGAAAGGATGTCTGCTCTTACCCCTACTATTCTACGTTATATTGGAGATACTAGCCAATACAGTAATGCCTGAAAAGTAAATTAAAGGCATACATATTGGAAAGGAAGACATAAAACTGTCTTTATTTGCAGACATGATGATCCATGTAGACAATCCCAATGAATTTACCAAAAAAAAAAAGCTATTAGACCTAATAAGGAAGTTTATCAATATCATCAGATGTAAGATCAATATAAAATAATTTATTTCTATATAGTAAAGTTTGGATGTTTTAAAAAATACCACTTATAATAATATCATCAAAAAACAGGAAATACTAAGTTAGGACAAATCTAACAAATATGTACATACTTGTATGCTGAAGACTTCAAAAAATTGATGAAAAATATTAAAGAAGACCTAAATAAATGAAGAAATATATCATGTTCATTGACTGAAAGATTAACTATTTTTAGGATGTAACTTCTCTCCAAACATATCTATAGAATCATTGTAATCTCAACTAAAATCCCAGCAGACTTTTTGTAGAAATTGAAAAGATATCTCTACAGTGTATACGGAAAAATAATGGAACTAGAATAGGCAGACCACTTTTGGGAAGGAAATACCAAAGTGGAAGATTCATGTTATCTGATTTTAAGACAACAGCTATCAAGGGGGGCCTGGGTGGTTCAGTTGGTTAAGTGTCTGACTCTTGATTTCAGCTCAGGTTGTGATCTCAGGGTCATGAGATTGAGCCCTGCGTTGGGCTCTGCACTGGGTGTGGAGCCTGCTTAAGATTCTCTTTCCCTCTCCCTCTGCTCTTCCTTCTCCTCTAAAAAAAGGACTACAGCAATCAAGCATATTATTAGCTATCAATTATTATTATAGTGTATTACACTATAAAATAGACACACAGATAAATAGAACACAAATAGACCTGCAAATACGGTCAATAGGTTTTTAACAATGGTAATTAAATGGAGAAATGATGTTTTTTTTCAACAAATAGTGCTGGAAAAATTGGACATTGTATGTAAAAATATTCATCTTGACCCCTTACCTAAGACCATATACAAAAATTAATTCAAAATGAATTACTGACCTACATGTAAAAGTGAAAACTATAAAACTTCTAGAAGAAAGCAAAGTAGGAAACCTTTGAGACCTTCATTTAAACAAAGATTTATTAAGACACAAAAAGTATGCACCATAAAAAATTTGATAAATTGCACTTGAAAACTTCTCTTAAAAAATAAAATGAAAATCCACAGGATATATTTACAAAACACATATCTAATAAACAGCTTTTATTCAGAATATACAAAGAAATCTTATAATCCAATAATAAGATTAACAACCTAGTAAAAAATGGGCAACCAATTTAAATAGACCATCATCAAAGAAGATATATGAATATCAAATGAACACATCGAAAGATGCCCAACACTATTAATCATTAGGGATATGCAAGCAAAACCACAGTAAGACATCACTAACACCTTTATAAGAATGGCTAATATCAAAAAGAGAAAACACATGACAGTATCAACTGCTGGCAATGATGCAGAGCTACTAGAATGCATATATTGCTGTTGAAAATACAAGATCTCACAGCTACTTTAGAAAACACTATGGCAGTTTCTAATATAGTTGGACATATGCTTACCATGTAATCCAGGAATCCCACTCCTAGGTATTTACCCAAGAGAAATAAAAACTTATGCACAGACAAAGATCTGTTCTGGAATGTTTATAACAACTTTAATCATAATTACCAAAAATTATAAATCTACTCATGAGTAGATACACAAATTGTAGAATAACAGAATAACAAATAAACTACTGATACATACTTCAATATGGGTAAATGCCAGAAACATCATGCTAAGTGAAAGAAGCCAGATGTAAAAAACTATATATTATATGACTCCATGTAGAAGATATTTTGGAAGATAAAAACCTATAGGGACAGAAATTAGATCAGTGGTCACCAGGAATCAGGGTAAAGTGAGTACTGACTACAATGGGGCAAGAGAGAACATTTTGGAATTACAATAATATTCTATAGCCTGACTCTATTTGTCATTACATGACTACAGACCTTTGTCAAAACTCATCAAACTATATGCCTGAAAGAGTGAATTTAACTCTATGTAAATTACACCTCAATAAACCTGAGCCTTAAAAAGGCATCCAAAATCAGAATATAAGCTACATAAGAAGTTCATATTTTACTGAGAGAGTAATGGGAATATATATAGGAGTTTGATTTGTACTTTGGGTCATGAATACCAAAAAAGGTTGTGGGTTACACAAGGTATGTGTAAAAATATCTTCTGGAGCATACAAAGAATATGTTAGAAATTCAGTTTTTTTAAATATCTTTAATTTTTGCTAACTTTATTTCTGAACTTACTTTAAAATGTTGGGGGGTCACCTAAGACACATGACTTTTAATGCAGTTATGTATCTCTTTCTATAAATTTATATACTCACTCTTTCATTAGAAGTTAGTTAATTCAGGACAAATGTCAAGAATCCAGATGACATCAGCACCTTATGGTTTGTGAAACTTATCCTTATTGGTAGAGCCTTTAACTACACTGAAGTTCTCACATAGCACTCAACTATGAGGATGGAAAGAAAGGAAGGAGTAGAAGCCAAAGTGTCATAATCTGGAGACAGAGATCCAGTTAAGAATTATGTCCCCAGTGAGAAAGCAAAAGCCAAATAACATACGAGAGACAGTGTGGTTATAGAACAAACAAATATCAATATCTTTAGTGTAGAAGTTTCATATAAAAGAGTGGAAATGGTTCAGTTAGAACACTCGTAAAAACCATGAGGAGGACATGAGCGCTGGTAAAGCAAGGAATTATAGATACTTAATGGATATACAAAATATTGAATGACCCCCTAAAGCATAGGTACAAACAAACAACTGAAAACGGCTATAAACAAAGTTAAAATCTTATTATTAATGTTCTCTGGCTGAATGTCAGCCCACCGGAAGAGGAAGAACATCAGAAGAAAGCTTGCTAGGTAAAAGAAAACGCTAGCCAGAGAGTGAATTATTGCCAGAGCCAAAGGGACTCCATAATCTCTGGCCAAATGTATGTGAACGTGATAGAGAGGGGAAAAAAGAAAAAAATACCAAACAGTGACCTAGAGGTCACATGAAGATAAACCTGCCATGTCTGGAGATTTTGTATTCTCCAGGTAATGCTAAGACCTACATAGTGCCAATGGCTGAAGCTGCTAGGAAATTAAGATTCAGGATGATGGAATGGGAAATATATTAAAAGAAATAAAATAAAGTTGATGAGGACCTCACAATTGCATCATTAGAGCACATAGCAAACAAAGCTTGACTACAATCTAAGTACTGAAGTAGAAAGACTAAGCTATAGTGTTCTTGGGATTAACAAGAAAAGAGAAGGACCAGTTAAAATAATTTGTAAAAACTTCAGTAACAGTCAAAGTGTGCAGCAAGGAGTAGATAAGAACATGAGCAAGGCAAAATAAAAGAAGTTCAAAATGAATCACTGAAGATCTGAATGTGTGTGTGATTGATTGGTACATCTGGATATAGAGTAGAAATCAATCAGTGAACTCTGAATCATTTAGAAAAATCCTTAGGTCATTGGGCTGTGTCTGACTGCCCAGGTAACCACAAAAACTGCGATTTTAGAGGCCTCTATTGCCTTAGGGCTACAAAAGAGTTTTCTCATTCAGTGTTTATACATATCCTCCTGAAAACTTGGGGGGAAGCTTGAGTAAGTGATTTGAATGGGAGATAAGAAATATTCACTTAAGTGAGGGAGTAAGAAAATAGTCACTTAAAGAGAAGGCAAAGAGAAAAGAGAATAAGCAAAGGGATTTCTTCTGTCAAAGGAGAAGGAAGGTGGGCAATGAAAACAGAGAAGACATACAAAAAGATGAATATATACCTGGCACCAAAGAAACACTGCGGTTGGGGAAAAATATTTGAAAATTCAGAAAAAGAGAAGTAGTTCTATAATGCCCCACTATGTAATCCTTATTATAGCTATTACATGTAAGAAATGAATGAGGGTGCATATGGTAGGAGATGGGGGGGTGTTGGGGAATGTGTCAGGGACACCATTTCTATTATTGGATATTTTGATACTTTGGGGCCTCTTGAGGTTTATTCTAGGGTAATCTTAACTTTACAAAAAAGATTTATTTATTTAGTTTATATTTAGAGAGAGAGCACACGACTGGGGGGAGGGGCAGAGGGAGAGGGAGAGAAGCAGACGCCCCGCTGAGCAGAGTGCCTGATGCAGGGCTCAATCTCACGACCCTGAGGTCGCGACCCTGAGATCACAATCCTGAGATCATGACCTGAGCTGAAATCAAGAGTCGGACGCTTAACCAACTGAGCCACCCAGGCGCCCTTAGGGTAATCTTAACTTTTTAAGGCTGCCAGTGCTGTCCTATCTACACAAGGCAGTCAGACACAGATACTGGCATTTGTGCCTCCTGGACTCAGACAACAGCACAATGACCTCATTAAGAAGATGAGCTTAAGAGTTAGATATTTGGAATGGCTGCCATAGCTACCTACCGATTAGGGTAGTTTTCAAGGATTTCTTGAGAGTCAGGCAGTTGGCAGAGACCCGCAAGTCTTCCATAAGTAGATTTCCATTTGTATAATTCCTTCCTAGAAGTTTAAGACAATTCTTTCCTAACACTAGATTTAAAATTTTAAATGTTATGGCTACCGAGCCAGAAAAAATAAAATTGTACTGTACATTCTCAACTTAACCATGTTTTAATGTGAAATGGGAAGAGCCTTACCCAATGTCACATGGATTGTGGAGGACCTGGTCCTGTGATCTCGTTGTCTTGATTCTCACTCCAGCTGCTTGTCCTGCAGAGCCTTCTCCCTGCTCAGCACTTCCGAGGTCGCACTGCCTTTCTGGGGCTCAACTGGTATCACATGCAGATTCCCCAGGTCGCGTGTATCTTTGATATTAACCTAGACTGTCCCAAAGGAAACAGGGAATCAAACCAATTCAATGGAAAAGGTGTAAAGAAACTTCCCTACCAAAACTTTAGCAGGCATGTCACTCTGAAATACAGGAATAAGACAAAATCTCATCTGTGATAGAGATGCCATGCTTATATTCCTTTTTTGTTCTTATTTGAAATGCTCTCTGTGATACGCTTGTTATTTGGTTCATGCCGATATCATCTCTATTAGCAAAAGGTGAGGTGAGGACAGAAGAGTAGGGAAATAACAATTGCCTTGTGTTTTTTCCATAGGCCGAATGCTACGTAGTTACTTTTAAAAAAATGCTTTCTGTTTGAGTTCTCACATCAGTCCTCAGGTGGGGCTTTTTTTCGAGACACGTAGTTTTCTTCAGTGAAACTATAATCACACTCTATATGTCGTCTCATAGTCTGGTAATACAAAATACGTTTCATGGCTTTGTTTGCACACTTCATAAAAATAGTTGCCTGGAGAAAATTTGGAAAATCTGGCAAGCGCCATCTTGTGACCAGTGCCAGAACTGCACTTTATTACTACCAGATACTTCTTATGGAAGGGTGGGAACTACATGCTGCCAAGCCAGCAGTTTTCTCAGGCTTCTAGAATATACCATGCTCAAATTTAGAGTTTTGTTATGCATTATGCAAAACATGGAATGCTAATGTCTTTACTTCCAATGGTCTGATAAAAAATTGCGTACCTACTGAAAATTGAAAAGACATGATTTATAAAAAGAAAGTATAATTCTAGAAAAATAATTAATATTGTTTCCTGAATATTTTTCCACAATCCTTATTTACAAATACACATGGATGCATATAATTTCAGACCAGCTTTTCACCATGCTCAAGCGCATGGTTTGAAAGTTTTCCCATATCAGTAAGTATTTTCATTGACTATGAATCACTTTAAATGTAATTTCCCCCCTAATTTGTAACATTTTATTCCAAACTTTTTTCTGCTACCATTAAAAAAATGACTAAATATATATTAATGATTATTTTTACATAGAGATAGTAAAGACTGTCTTATGTCTCCAACCACACAATCCCATTAGCAGGCAGCCTTCTATTTTTTTTGTGATTTTGTTAGACGTATAGTATTAAGGCAGTCTTTTATCTTTAAATGATATAGTATAGTGCTTGCCATTCTGCAATTTCCATTTTTCACCTAATACTACTTCTCAGACATTTTTTCAAATCACTACATGTTCATACTTCCCATCTGTCAGCTATAGAACATTCAATTGTATGGATGCACCATGCCACATGATATTTTTAAAACTGCTAATAGAAATAAACCAAATCCCCTGTCTCACTAATAAACTTAAAAGATACAGAAAAATAGTTCTTGCTGACCACAGCCATACCTGTGGTCTGAAAGAATGAGTTGCAAGGAGGACACATGCAGGGCGGTAGCCAACACAGCAACCAGGCTACGCGCTTGATCAGGTCCAGGAAAATTTCCACTATCGACAAAAGACAAGGGGGGTGGGGGGGTATGTTTGCATGTCTGTCGTGTCTGTGAACGTTTATGTGTCTGAAACCAAACAGGTACACTGTTGCAGCTTCGTTGTGCTCTTCTCATTATAAAAATAATCACGGAATAAAACAATTCTAAAAATGCTGAAACCAAATAAAAATGTATTTTGAAATCCCAGTAATCTGAACACTTCAGAGATGCTGACTGCTAGCATGGGAGTCTAGTTCTCTTTAAGGAAAATGCATATATTTTTCACAAATGTTATCACTCAACAGCATATCTGAATCTCTTCCACATTCATTCGTCTACATTTATACTTGTGTTTGTACATGTCAATCACTTTTTATGCTTACATTTTTCTATCAGTTACTTTTTGTGTACAATAATAAATGTTCACACAAAATATAATACAATCTGTAACAAAAATAGAAACATGGAATGCCATGTAAAAATTAACATGAACAGCATGCCTCACTGAAGTCTTAATTTAGAAGCTGTAATCTGATCGCCCATTCCCACATTGTGGACTTCATAAAATATCGAGAGAAACTGAATTTTCATGGGATTGATTCTGTAACAATAACAACAATTCTCCCCAAACCGTATTCCATTCCCACCTCTCCCAGGCAACAACGTTTTGTTTTGTTTTGTTTTTTTCCACTGTAACACCAAAACCCGAAGAAATTCCCAGAAAATAACTAGCTTTCAGACAGCCATTACCTTGAAGCTTCTTGTCAGCTGCAGCCTCGTGAAATGCAGCCCCTCCCCCAAGACTGGCCAGGCACAGCTCACTTCCAAGCTTCTCAGAGAATGCTCCGCCCCCTCCCTGTGATGGGGAAAGTAGGGGGCCTGTCCCTCAATTAGAGGGAGGAGAATCGCCAAGTTAACTGAAATTCACTTAAAGGGGAAAAACGTTCATTTTTAAAAGACTTGAAAGTGAAGTGGCAACATGTGTCTCTTTAATTTCCATTCAAACCACAGGGGTAAGGTGATTTCCTGAAAAGACCTAGCAAATCCACTTATCATAAAACAAAGACCCAGTTAAAAATAGCTCTTGCATATTTTTCTTGCCTTTTCTGGCACCTTACTTCTACAAGATTTTAAGACACAGCTGGTCATTGTCCATTAAAAAGACCTGTTAGGTCCTTGTTTCTGATCGCAGTGAATGAATACATTAATTTGTGAAGAATTATATCTCTACAGTTTTATTCCTCTGGCCCTGAGACATGGTGTGTCTCTTTACTCAGGTTGTCTCATTTATCCTTCAGAATGTTTTCTAGTTTTTTCAAGTACAGTCATTCCTTAAACATAAAACATCAATCAAAATCCTTAAAGAAAAGAGATCTGTATCTGAATATACTGAAATACAAAAATATGGTAAAAACACAACAAACCAAAGTTGAAAACAGAAGAACACACTTCATAAAACCGTTTTCAATTAAAAAAATCTCTAATCTAAAGCAGAGCTTCCAAATTAATAAGAAATAAACAGCAAAGTGGAAAAAATTGAGCAAGGGCTATAAATAGGTAATTCACAATATTCTGAGGGAATAGTTTTTCCCTGCTCCTATTTACTTCCTGTGAGCAAGCTCAAGTAATTCAACTACAGGTATCTCTCTCCTTTTTGTGCAGTTGCCAGCCTAGAGGCTGTTCGGTAGATTTGTTTAAATGTGGTGTTATAAGGCCCACTTGATTCTCACAATAATCAATGCCCTGCCACTTATCTTGACTGCAATTTATCTTAAGCTGACATTTTGGCTGCCATCTGCAACTCTATTTGTTTTATATCAATTTGTTCAGTGGAGAAAGGAAAGTGCTATTCGGTGGGGCTTTTCAAAACCCAAACATTCAAAATAAAAATTAAAAGTGAACGATACATGAAGGATACTCACCTTCCCTAATAATCAGGGATGCAAACGTGAACAGCAATGAGATTTTTCTACCTAGTTTCACTTACAAAGAAATGAAGAAATGATACAATGGACAGTTGACCAGAAAATGAGGAAATGGGCACTTTGGCTCATGTGCAAGGTCATGAAGCTGGGAAGAGGGCAAAAGAGAATTAAAGCCAAAGTCTATCTGACTCCCAAACAAAAGAATGTGTTCTTTCTCCACCAGTATTCACTGCCTCCTGGGCTTGGAATACTGACTCTTTGGTTGAACCAAGGATGGTGTCATTTACCTTCAGATTGTGAGGAAATTGGTGAATGTAACCCCAGAGTGAGCATTGCTTAATTTCATGTCCCTTCTGGTGAACACACTGGTGAACTACAACCGCCTTCAGTAACTACCGTACTTATCTATGAACTCTCCATCTTTGATGTACATTCACACTTCCACACAAATTAAAAAATATTTTTCTGCACTATGTTTTCACACTGATCCTATCTGCATGATAGCATTCACTTGGCCATGGAGTAGTTATGACATATCTCTTTTGTGTCGCAGGGCACAAGATATAGCTATCCCTGGGCAGTGGCTGAAAAATCAGTCGTTTGTTAGGTAGAGAAATGCCCCAGTTCATTCCATCCTCATTTACATTTGGCAACTCTTTGTTCTTGTGCTTTCGTTGTTTGCAACTTCTAATTCAATATGAGAAAATTGTTTCTCTACCCTCTCTTACTGAGCTTTTGTGTTCACAAAACGTGCCAGAAAGTAAGATTTAAACTTAGATTTTTAACTTTGAGGTTTCCCAGGAAGTGCTAAAACGTACACGGTGCCAATGGATCATTCAGAGGGTTAGTTCTCTTAAGATAATGTTATGCCAAGTTTAAAAACAACAGTAACAAAGTAAAACGTAAGTCATCCTGGTGAGACCCTCACAACCCCATCCTTTATCACAGTGAACAAGTAAACACAACTGCTGCCTCCTGCCCCCTCTGACTATTCAGGTTGGAGAAACAGAACTTCAGTATGACACAGCTCTTCCTGTAATTAGCAAACAAGAGAAAGAAAGCTAGCTGTCTGCACTGGGGACTCTAAAGGAAGAAGCCATCATTCTTCCATTCTTCCAGAGACACATAATGCAGGGTCAGACTGGGTCAAAATTATTCTGTTAGCCAATCTGAATAAAGGACATCAAGGGGTCTTTGGGGAGGAGATATGGATTTCTATCGGCAGACTCCAATGTCTAGCTTTTAAGAATTTGTCAGGGAGGCATTATGACAGAGTCACGTTTTTGAAGGGGTCGAATAGGCAGGCAGGCAGGCAGACAGGTGTGGGTTTGAGATCTTTATTAATTCAGTGGAGAGAAACATATCAAATCCTTGACAACTATGCTAAGTTGTCATCTCCCCACAGTAGATAGCATAGTTAAGAGAGACGCATGAGTCACATGTAACCTAGGTTGTCTAAATATTAAATCGTATTTAATGGTACATAAAAACGAGTTTATTACCTGTCTAAGTGTGTAGTAAGAGACAGATGAGACAGGAAGTACAGGAAAGGGGGCAAAAGAAGTCCTAATTTAACCACAGAGAAACTGAATTTGCACATGCTCAATCAGTGCAGCCAGATAGACAAGAAATCAATCAACAGATACACAATATGCTAGGGAAATCCTTATGTCACTCATCTGGTTGTAGCTGCCTGGGTTTCTAGAAAAGCAGTGTTTTTAAAGAACCCTGAACTCTTCTTATTAGGGCTAGTGAGTGGTTCTCACCTGCTTGTAGACTCTTATCCTTCTGAAACTTCACAAAAGAGCCTGAATAAAATATGTTCAATGGGTGACAACTGAATTAGATTAAAACATGGCAGAAAAGAAAAGGGATCAGATACAAAGTTTACTTTGCTAAGAAGAAAGAATGTGGACAATGAGAATGAAGATAAGATAAAAATCAGAAGAATGAATAGTGAGTATCAGCTGAGGTTAGAGACACGGAACATGTTTCGGGGGAGAGGAACAAAAACAGAGAAGAAAGATTATGATAACAAAGCCAATATCCTGTCTTTATCATTTCTATTGTACCGTAAGAAGGGAATGTGTGCCGGAGAGGCTTTGGCAGTGTCAGGGACATTATTTGTGTTCCTGGACAATTTGGGCCTTTTGGACCCCACTAGGTTATCATGAGGGAATGTGTGGCTTTGTGTTTTCTTTACTGCTAGTGCTGCCCCATCTGTCCAAAGCAACCAAAGATCTCATGGACCCAGACAGTAGGGTTCAGCACCAACCTCATTAAGAGTATGACTTCAGGAGTGAGAGATTCCTGATGGCTGCTGGGGAAGAATTAAATGTGTTAAACCACTATAATATACTATTCAAGAGAGTATACAGATGTCTATGTAAGGAGGGTCAGAAGACCTTAAGCAGGTTTTAAAGTATCTTTGTAACTCTGTTATCTAGTATGTGGTGATAACAACCTAGGTGTCAAGCAATGGAGAGTCAGGCCATTGGCTGAAAGCTCAGGTAGATACCCGAATAGACTCTTGCACAATTTTCTTCACAGTGGTTTAACACATGAGATTTTTTTCCTCCCAAATGAGAAACTATGACTCTTAATTACAGGATGGGGAACAAAATAAATTGTACTGCTAATTCTCAACCTAACATAATTTTAGTATGAATGCGGCTTTTAAGGTTCTCAATGCATTTTCAACGTGAAACATTTCATGAAATGGGAAGAACTTTACCCAGTATCACGTGGATTATGGAAGGTCTGGTCCTGTGATCTCGTTGTCTTGATTCTCACTCCAGCTGCCTGTCCTGCAGAGCCTTCTTCCTGCTCAGCACTTCCGAGGTTGCACTGCCTTTCTGGGGCTCAACTGGTATCACATGCAGATTCCCCAGGTCATGTATATCTTTGATATTAACCTAGGAGACTAACCCAAAGGAGACCGTGAATCGAACCAATTCAATGGAAAAGGTATAAAGAAACTTCTCTACCAAAACTTCAGCAGGCGCATCATTCTGAAACACAAGAAGGAGGTGAAATTTCATCTGTGATGTAGATGCCACATTTATCACCCTTTTGGTTTTTATTTGAAATGTTCTCTGTGATATAGTTGTTACTTGCTTCATACTGAAATGAGCTCTCTCATGAAAAGTATGATCTGGGTACAGGAAAGAAGGGAAATAACAGTTGCCTTGCGTCTTCTATATCTAAACCTCTGTAGTTACCTTTCAAAAAATGTGTTCTGTTTGAATTTCGTATCAGTCCTAGTGTGGGTGCTTTTTCTGTTATACATGTGAAAAACTTCAACAGAACTGCAATCACACTCCACATACTGTCTCGTAATCTGCTAATGAAAAATATGTTTCATTCCTTTGTTTGTCCACTTCATAAAAATGGTTGCCTGGAGAAAATTTAGGACACCTGGCAAGCGCCATCTTGTGGCTAGAAACAGAACTGCAGATACCCTGGTCCTTAGTGGGGAAGGGTGGGAACTACAGTTATCCAGACAGTAGCCTTCTTGGGCTTCTATGCTTTTTTATTTTCAATTTAAGAATTGTGTTGGACAAAAATGGAATAATAATTCCTCATTTTAATGTCTTTATTATAATATCTCTCATGCATATTGTATATCTTACTTCATCTTTTAATTTTTCAAAGAAAGCAAGTCTCCACAATAATGGTCAAAATATAAGGGTTTGCTCTCCATATTTCTAGATTTTTCCTACAGATTTTATAAATGTGCATGGTTTTTAAACAAGAATACGCTTTATCACCTCTCCACATCAATAAATATTTTCTTGCATCATCTTTTTGTGAATTACTTTTACAAGAGTTGTCTATATTTCTAAAATTTGATCTCATTTTCTCATAATGAAAATGGTTCAAGCTTACTCTTTTCAAAGTAAGATTTTTTTAAATGGAGAAATATGATATACAGAACACTGAAGTGTTCTGTCTCTCCAACTACATCTATATCCCCAATTAATAAAGTAGCATGCATATTTCCAGATTTTTCTGGCATATATTGTATTAATATAATACAGGTCATTCTGCAAATTTGCTTATTTTTGGAATATACCATGGACACCTTTTCTTATTATTTAGTTCATTGCATTAACTTATTCTTTTTACAGCTGCATAGTATTCAGCATTATGGATGCACTATCCTATGTGGCTATTCTATAATATGTTTAAAACATTTTTTGAATTATTTCTCAAGAATACATCAATATACAAATACATACCTTCTGCTTGAACCAAAGTCTGTACAATAGTCTAAATATCTGAATTGCAAGAAAAGCCCAAGCGACCAGATAAACAGCCTTGTCAGATCCACCTCCAGGTAAAGACAATGGAGTGTGTGTGGTGTCTATTTAAATATTTGTAACAAAATGGATTACTCCCTCTCAGCTCCATTATGTTTCCAAAAAACCCTAAAAATACATTGAATCTAAAGAAGAAAATACAAGCCATCATTACTCCAACCACCGAATTGTTTACATTTGAGTCTAATCCCTTTGATTGTTAACCTCATCATAGATATACTAGAATGTACTATCTGAGATTACATTTATTCACGCATATATTTGAAGATTTTTCCATGTTTATATATATTTACACATTTTGGAGAAGGTAGTTTTCTCCCCCATGTTTTAAAATTCTCTTCTTTATGCTGACAAGGTACTACATGCTAAGTGAAATGGGGAAGAAAGAAGTGGAAAATTTCCTCTCTTTTTTCCCCTAGATATCTTTTACTACTAGACATACTGTTTGTTGTGTTTTATTATATTAACACATGTCCATTATTCCTTAGCTTATGATTTTTCAGATATTTTTCTGATTATAGTAAAAATAGGAATACATATTCTTCTGATAGGTAGAGATGTAGACAAAGATAGCCCTCTGAACATCCATAAAAAAGCAATTCTTCTAAGGCATTGAGTATCCCCCTGACAAATAACCAAACTCCTAATTTTCAGAAGTATTTAAATCCGCACAGTTATACATTACTTCAGATTATTACCATATAAACTCCTTCACAACAGTAAGATTTGTTAGAAACACAATAAAACCAAACTAATATGAAAGCCAACACCCCCAACTAACTTCATTTGGGATTATCACAATCTTTTTTTTTTTTTTCAAAATAAGAAAGACTAATTTCTCAACTTTTGTTTCATCATTTATCCCTTGTTACCACTGCTTTTTGTCTGAAACCTAAAATGCCCTATTCAGAAGTTAGCTTTGGCCACTTCATGAAATATTTTTTCCGCAGGTGTAATCTGATCACCACCTCCCCCACTTTCAAAATGTGGACTTTTAAAATATCTGAAGGAATACAAAATCCAGACATTAATTCCCTTATAGAAACAACGACCCCCACGAAACGACACTCCTTTCCCTTTACTCCAAAGCAACAGTCCCTTCTTTTCTCACCTTTACTTGAAAGTTTCCAGAAATCACCGAAAATAACTAGCTGTTACGACAGCCATTACCTCCAAGCTTCTTCTCTTCGGCGGAAGCCTCCAAGTCTGTATGTAATGCGGCTCCTCCCTCAGGACTGCCGATCCACAGCTCACATCCAAGCTTCTGGAGAATGCTCCGCCCCCTCCCTGTGATGGAGAAAGCAGGAGGTCCTTCCCTCATTTAGAGGGAGGAGAATCACAAGTCAAACAGAAATACAGTTGAAAGAAAGAACTGGTTTTTTAAAAGAATTTTAAAGCGTAATGGCAACATATGTCTGTTCAATTTCCATTCAAACCCCTAAGGTGGGTGATTTCCTGAAAAGAAAAAAGAAAAAAAGAAAAGAAATAGAAGTAGCAAATTTCTTTTTCATATAATAAAGATGCAGTAAAATTTTCCTTACATGTTTTTTTCAGGCCTTCTCTTATACTTTGTCTCTGGTAAATTTGAAGCCTGCTAGTCAAGCTCCGCTACAAAAGAATGCTAAGTGTCTTGATTGGGATTGTTATGAATGAATACTTCATTTTAGGTGGAATTAATTATTTACAATTTTGAATCTGAACCTGGGACATAATATATCTATCTCTCCTTTCACTTAGGTCAAATACTTCCTTCCTTAAGTCATTTCTAAACAAAAATCCTGAAACAAAATCTGGCTATACCGAAATTGAAATATATATATATATGTGTGTGTGTGTGTGTGTGTGTGTGTGTCAATAGTAAAATCACAATAAGCCAAAGTAAAAAATCAACCACAAACATAGAAATATTTTTCTTTTCTTTTCTTTTTTTTAAAGATTTATTTATTTGAGAGCGAGAATAAGAGAGAGAGTACATGAGAGGGGGGAGGGTTAGAGGGAGAAGCAGGCTCCTCGCCGAGCAGGGAGCCCGATGCGGGACTCGATCCAGGGACTCCAGGACCATGACCTGAGCCGAAGGCAGTCGCTCAACCAACTGAGCCACCCAGGCGCCCCCATAGAAATATTTTTCAATGCATATGACTGGATAAACAAAAATATCCCTAAACTGGTTCTTATATTTCCATAAGAAAGCAATGAACACCAGGGTAAAGAAACTGGTAAAAGACACAAGCAATTCACAATGTTCTTTCCTATCCCTGATATTCATTTCCCTGTGAAGAAAGCATGAATAGTGCAACTTGAAGGTTCTGCTTCTAGACTCGAAAGGCCTCCAGGCTGATGGATAGTTTGCTTAAATCTTGGGTTCTGTTAGTATAATTTCACTCTAATAATGAGCAGTACCCTGCAATTCACTTTCCCCCTGAATAAAGCTGACATCCTGGCTTCATCTACTATTTCATTTATTTTGTTTTTGTTGTTGCAATTTGCTCATTATTTCCAAGATGTGACAATTGTAGAGACTTTTATGTATCTGCTAATTAACATCAAAATTATAATAATGCCAAAATGGATAGGAATACATTGTTGGACAAGTAAGAAAATTTTGTTTAGCTCTAACAGAAGTGGGAGAAAATGCTGGTCAGCTCTTCCTGAGGCTCTTTTAGCATACAAAGCATTTTGATCTCTCCCAGATTAAAGTCTATTTATTTTGGTCTTATACTATCTGATATGATTTCTAACAGCACATTCTCTCAAGGGCTCTAATATAATTTCAGAAACCAAAGCTTCTCAATACTGCAATTCTATAAAAACAGTTTCTGTTCGTGAGAATTTTTGCAAAATTGCGGAATCAGTTCTGCTGTTTATCAAGGACATAATACTAAGAAACATTGTTCTTTGAGACGTGGCAACATTGACAACAGAGAACTGATAAACTTTGTTCTTTAAAATGGGAAGACCTTGAGAAATTGTTATTAAAAACAAAAAGGTTCTACTCTGAGGGTTGCTCTTTTATTGTTTTTGATATTATTGTAATTTTCTTCAGTATTGAAAAATGCTTTAAAAAGAAACCAGTGGAACATAAAAAGTAAACATACCAAAATATAAAATACTGAATATACCAACTATTGGTGAAGATGAGGAGAAACTAAAGGTTTGTACACTGCTGGAGTATAAATTGGAACTAATATTTTGGGAAATGTTTGACATGATCCCCTAAAGTTGAACATTACAGAGGTTAACAGAGAACATTTAATGCTTTTCATAGCAGAGTGGCATGACTAAACAGATAGTGGAGAAATGATCTCCACAGAGAGAGATACGTATACTCCGGGGCACATATAAGACTATCTAGTCTGGCCTAGGAAGTAAATATCCAAAATTCATTTCTTTTCATTTTATTTATAAACATTTATTTACACTTTTAAATGCTTATAATAAATCACTTATACTCTAACATATTATATATTTTATAAAAATATGGGGTATCAACAAATTTTTCACAGTAGTGACAATAAAAAATAGAAATCTCTGCTTTATGGGACTCATAACCTACCTAAGTTCTCCCACTTGTCTTCTCCTTGATTTGCATTGTTTGGGATTATAATATTATAAAAGACTAATCTGAACTTCCTAGATTGCCTATATAACTAATTTTGCTGTTCACAGAAGTTGCCATTGATCATTAAATGTTTAAGATAATAATGAGAAACTGAACTGTTGTAAGCCAAGTTTTTATAAAAGGATTGGTTCTTGCCAACTTCAGACGATGCTACAAAATATGTGGGCCTACAATTATTCCATTTGGATTATATTATAATATAGGTTTTCACCGAAATATTACAAAGCCAAAATTTTAATGACAATGATTGTGGTTTTCTTTTTTTAATATCGACTTAATTTCTAAATTCTCTAATTGACTTTGAGACTTCAAAAATAATGAGTGAATATTTTTTGGATACCTGGAAAATTCCTAAGAAAATCAGAATCCATAAGCACAAAGCATCAGACATACCAAGTTGCAATGCAATAATTTTTATTTAGAGTTTTACATATAAAAGTATTTATTTTTTACAAAGTTCAAATTAAAATGGTAAAATCAATATGGTATATGCATCACCTTATATTTTGAGAAGTTAATTATATTTTAAAGCTTAAGGTTAAACCTTTCTATAATATGAATACATTTGTGTGTATCTGGGTCTGTATGTTTAAATATATACATATAATGATACATTAATATAAAGAAGAGCAACCTAGGAATAACAGAAAGGAGAGGACTAAACAGTTAAAATGAAAAATGATCTTAGAATATATAATTTGCGTTCACAATGAGATTATATAGACTTATTATTTATTTTTCATATATTCTATCCAGATTGCAAAAAGATTTAATATGTCTCACGTGTATGTATATTTTCAACTCAAAATAGTTACTCTGTGTCCTTTTATACAGTCTCTTATCATATTCATAAATTCTGCATTTAAGGAAAAGCTAAAATTTTTAGTTATTGCTGTGCTTCTTTTTGTTATTTTTAAATTTTATTTTATAGTTCTTTTTTATTGAAGTGTAGTTGACATATAATATTCTATTAACTTCAGGTGCTATGTTTATTTTAAATGTTGCATTGTCACTCTGGTTAACAAGGTAGCCAATACTAAAACTCTTCCTTGTTCTTAGGTAACTATGTTCTAATTTTAATTGAGCAGCCAGATTCCCCTAATAGACCCTTTTGTTATTTTCTTCTCCAAAATCTAACCCTAAATTTAGAGTAATAAAACTGTCAAGATGTCTCTTACACACAAATCATTTTTGGCAGTTTCTAGATGGCTAGAACATAATACAAAAGGCTTATTCCCTCACCTTATAAAAGGAGGAATAAAAACAGACTAAACTATATTTGGTGTGTTCTTTATTTTGTAACTGAATTCACAGTGTTAGAAGAACCATTATTTTTTTTCAGATATGCATTATAGAAAAACTGTCAAATCAAAGAGAGAAAATCAACTCCTACGTTAATTTTGTATAGCTAAAGTACTATTGATATAAATATGTTTCAGCAACTGCCTCTTCAGGGTATGTAGAAGCATGCTCTTATGTGCATGGGCAGACACAAAAACTTTTTACAAATTTATGTATAAGATTTTATACTAGGTCATTATTCCTTGCTTATTAGTGATGATTGTGGTCCACACTTTATGGGAAGGTTTTTAAAGCCCTGGAGATTTGTCAATCACAATTCATAAAATGTTTTACACTAACTTTTAACAAATATTGCCTAAGTCTCTAAGAAAAGGTCATGGTTAGGTCCATATATTTACATATTTTACCCAGTAGGGAAATCCAGGCTCCTATCCTGATATATTCAATCACTCTAATAAATTAACCAAAGCCTGTCATTCTTGTATCTTCCTCCCCTGCACACATGAACCTAAGGGCTCTTGCCATAAGCTACTGATTGATGGTTGGGTATAATGGAAGAAAGTCCCAAGAAAGTTAGCCTTAGAGCTGCAATGAAATGGATTGTATAAAAGATAGGAAATTCAAGTTTTCCAAGACTGCTTCAGCCCAAAAGCAAACTTCAAGAGGTAGACTGCTGATCCAAGAGGAATGGAACAAGAATTAGTTAGTGACAATTGGAGGACCAAGTGAAATTATAAGAAAAATCTAATTGTGATTGTTTGCATTGGGATGTTTTAGGTATTGTGCTTGATATTTTCTATTCGGACAGTCTTATACTACAAAGTTTTTATCTTTTCCTTTTTTCTTCTCTTCTTCATCCTCCTCTTTAAAATTCTAACTGTCATAAATAAAATCTTTAAAAAAATTCTAACTGTCAAAATCACAGGGTAACGGAAGTATCACACTCCTCAAGTGGTATGAAATTCAAGTGATTCTCCAAAAACTCCATGTTAAGAATGTTATGTTTTAGCTCATGTCATCAGACTTTGGGATTCAACAGGTTAAATTCTTCAGAATATTGCAATATGGAGTATAGTCCATTAGAATTCAGAAACATAAAATTTCCTATATGTTTATTACATTTTAATGTAAAAACAGGCCATAAATGTGAATTTTCAGGGGAATAAAAAGACTTAAAGATGGTGACTCTAGATATATGGGAGACTGTTCGAAATGCCCACTCTTTATATATTGCCAGGGAGGCATATGGCAAGATGGTTACATGTTTGATATTTCCAGTATGACAAGCAGACTGTTAGATATTAATTTATTTCTCAATTCTGCTACTTATTAGTTGTATAATCTTAAATAAGTTCCTTAACTTTGGGGTGCCTCATTTTCTTCATCTATAAAGTGTGTGTAATCTTAATGTCTATATCTAAAGTTGACAAAAGTAATTGAAACAATACTGCAGTTTATCAGATATCAAATCAAATTTGTTACTGCACCCATATAAGAAATGTCACATTTGAAGGTAAAATCACCTAATTAGAATTAACAAGCCTACCATCAAGAAACAAATATTATATTTGATAACAATACCTAAAGAGACCTTTCAGGTAACTGGTGCTTGTTTTGTGGTCTAAAGAGTCTCTGCCTTGCAGATATGAAAGAATATCTTTTCTGGCAGGTCAGGAACCTTGGAAATTTGGGGGCAACTCTGCACAGTAAGGTATTGCAAACAGATGGAGATGAATTTCTTGGTACACATTCTATAGCTCTGGGTAAGGTAAAAATGGTAAAGGGCCTTTCTGAAATAATAGGGACCATTTAAAACAGAGCTTTGGGGGCACTTAGGTGGCTCAGTTGGTTAAGTGTCTGACTCTTGGTTTTGGCTCAGGTCGTGATCTCAGGGTCATGAGACTGAGCCCTGCATAGGGCTCCATGCTCAGTCAGGAGACTGCTTGAAGATTTTCTCCCTCTGCCCCTCCACCCATGTGCTCTCTCTCTCTCTCTCTCAAATAAATAAATAAATCTTAAAAAAAATAAAACAGAGCTTTGTATTCCTTTCATAATCTTCCAGCAAAAGTTATCAGGTCTCGGTAGCTTCTCACCCTGAAAGTTGTTAATTATACAATAAGAAGGAATGTGTATATTTAGTGATGTTTTTGATGCACTTATGTGACTATCTGAGGTTGTGTGTGAAAAGAACACACTCTGAAAGCCCAGGTTCATAAACAAAATTAATTTGTTACCATTAAGATTGATTTACTTTGAAATTTTATTTAGAAAATTTTCCTAGATGTTGGAAACTGATTTAAAGGAATAATATAAGTAAAAACCTTTCTGATAATCATGATGGTAATAGCGGTATATAAAGTAAGACTATGTCTACTTTTTGCTATATTTAAAAGTTGTATAGAAAATGATTACTCAAACAGTAAGTTAAAGTGAGAATGATTATTGCTTTTTGGAGGAGGAAACCAGAGGAGTGACAGTCAAAGAAAAGAAATTGTCCCCAAACTAAGGAACGGGCAAACTATATATTCTGCATCTTTGTTTCAGCTTGAAAAAAAATTACTGGCACTAACATTACTTAGTGATCTGTTTCCAATCTCTGTTGACTATGTTTCATGCTTTCCTGATAGATGTCCCTATTTACGCACTATTGCTGGAAGACAAAACCAAGCCCCAATATCAGGCAGATATATTTTGAACATTTGCTACTTAAATGCACCTGCCTTTTATCTTCTGACTGATAGCATGTACCATCCTGTTACAAACTTCCTTGATAATAATTGGAACATTATGTGTTTAAGGACATTATGTGTTTAAAACTTTGTGAAAGGAAATGTTAATTAGTATAAAAATCTACTTGTTTATGTAAGCATTTCTAGTTCCCACATTTGTAATCATTTCATTTCAAAATCCTTTCCGACCTGGCACACTCTCTTTCAAATGACTTTGTCATCTTCTTGGTTCCCTTGCTGGTGAGTTAATAAAATTTGACACCCTAGAGATAAATTTATTTAAAGCAAATTTTTATCAGATAATATACAAAGCATGTAACAGTTGTTAAGACATAGGTCTAGACCAATAACCAACACTGGCTATAAGCAAATAGTATGGCCATAAGAATGTATACTGGCTGCCCACCTCTAGTGCAAGAACAGGAGAAAAGAACTTCCTGGAGATATAGAGAAAAACACTCAGATATAGAGAAAAAACTTCCACTCAGATATAGAGAAAAACAAACTAGTCAGTGAGTCACTGCCAGGGCCAAAAGGGGCTGAGAAATTGCTGGTCAAATGGGTGGGAACATGGTGGTGAAGGACAGAGTGTTTCCAGGGGAGAGAATTGAACTCCCTCTGACAAATCTCTGGTCAAATGTGTGGGAACAAGGTGGTAAAGGACAAAGTGTTTCTAGTGGAGAGAAATGAACTCCCTCTGACAAATCTCTGGTCAAATGTGTGGGAACATGGTGGTAAAGGACAAAGTGTTTCCAGTGGAGAGAAATGAACTCCCTCTGACACATTGCACACAGGGATACAAGTTTGAGTTTGCTTCATTTGGGGGATTTTGTGTTCCTGAGTTGATACTAAAAGCCTACTTACAACAAATGGCTAGTGAAACTGTGAGGTAGACTGCTTGGAGTGATTTAATAGTAAGATTTAGAAAAAAAAAAGAGTAAAACTGCTGAAGATCTGACAACTGCATTATCACAGTGCACAGGAATTAAAAACAACAACAACAACAAGCAGCTCTTGTCCCACTCTGAGATAGCAGGAGGAAACCAGTTGCAGTATAGACACAGCTCTTCTTGGGATTAACAAGCCAAGAGCGGGACCCTTTGTGGTCTTTCTTGAGGACTCTAAAGTGACAAGGAGCCATCTGACTCTCTAGGAGACCCATAAAAGAAGGACTAGGTTGTATCAGAATTATTCTTATATGTACATTAAATAGAGGTTATCATCATTTTCTCATAAAAATATATGTGTGAGACTATTCACAAGGCCCACTGTCAAGCCTTTATAAATTGTCAAGGAGGTTTATTCCAGGATGGTTACATATTTGATATTCTCAATATAATAGGCAATTTGATAGATAAGAATTTATTTCTCAGCTCTGCCACATATTAGTCATGTGATTGTAAGTAAGTTCCTTAACTTGTATATTACCTTAGTTTCCTGAATACATAAATATAAAATGTGAGTAATCTTAATATCTACCTCTAGGGTTGATACAAGTAATCAAAACAATATTGTAGTTCACTTGAAATGAAAACATCTGAGAATTTCCAGGAAACTTCTGAAAAAGAAGTGGGGAAGACTAATGCCATCATATATGAAGCCATATAAACAAAGTGACAATGATTAAAAGTGTTTAGTACTAACCTACCTAGGTATATAGTAAGAGGCTAATGAAGGCATAACAAGAGTAGAAGAAAGAGAAAACAAAGCCCCAAATGAACTACAGGGTATCTGAAGGTACACATAGTTTATTAATGAATGTGAATAGAGATGAGAAATCCAGCATGGATTTTCTATGCTCTGGAAAAAGTCCTTGGGGTATTTGTCTGTGCTTAATTCCTGGTTTTCTACTAAAGCAGTGCTTTTAATAAGACTCTTTTGTTTCAGGATTACTAATTGCTCTCACCTTTGGTGGCCTTGTCATTTCCTCCTATAACTCCAAGGAGGCTTGAAACTTTGTTTTGAATGGGCAATATTTGAAGATACTGGATTAAGGACAGGACAGAGCAGAAGAATCAGCAAAGAAATGTTTATATCAAAGAAGGAATTTTTAAAAAAGTTTTTATTTAAATTCCAGTTAGTTAACACACAGCATAATATTAGTTTCAGGTGTACAATTTAGTGATTCAACACTTGCATACAACAGTGGGTGCTCATCACAGTAAGTGCACTCCTTAATCTCTATGACCTATTTCACCCATCCTCCCCACCCACCTCCCCTCTGGTAACAATCAGTTTGTTCCCTATAGTTAAGAGTCTGTTTCTTGCTTTGCCTCTCTCTCTTTTTCCCCCCTTTGTTCATTTCTTTTGTTTCTTAAATTCTGTATATGAGTGAAATCATATGATATTTGTCTTTCTCTGACTGACTTATTTCACTTAGCATAACACTCTCTGGCTCCATTCACATCATTGCAAATGTCAAGGTTCCATTCTTTTTTATTGGCTGAGTAATATTCCATGATACCACATTTTTTAATCCATTCATCAGTTAATGGACACTTGAGCTGTATCCATAATTTGGCTATTGTAGATAATACTTCTATAAACATTGCAGTGTGTGTATCCCTTTGAATTAATATTTTTTTATCCTTTGGGTAGGTACTTAGTAGTGCAATTGCTGGATTGTAGGGTAGTTCTATTTTTAACTTTTTGAGGAACCTCCATACTGTTTTCCAGAGTGGCTGCACCAGTTTGTATTCCCACCAACAGTGCAAGAGGATTCCTTCTTCTCCACATCCTCACCAACACTTGTTTCTTGCGTTATTGATTTTAGCCATTCTGTGACGTGATACCTCATTGTGGTTTTGATTTGTATTTCCCTGATGATGAGTGATGTTGAGCATCTTTTCATGTGTCTGTTGGCCATCTGGATGTCTTCTTTGGAAAAATATCTATTCATGACGTCTGCCCATTTTTTAAGTGGATAATTCATTTTTTGGTGTTGAATTCTATAAGTTCTTTTTATCACAACTAAACATTTATTATACCATTAAGAAGGAAAGCAATTACACTGATATATCAGAAGCTATATATATTTTTAAATGTAATATATGTGCATAGACTCTAAGCAGTATTTTAAATATACAATCTCTCCAAAAGAAAATATTCAACCAAAGATAAGATAGATAACTTTTAATATAAGTAAATGTTACAAGATTTTAAATGGCCAAACTGTGGAAAGAACCAAGATGCCCTTCAATACATGAATGGATAAAGAAGATGTGGTCTATATATACAATGGAATATTACTCAGCCATCAGAAAAGATGAACACCCAACTTTTGCATCAACATGGATGGGACTGGAGGAGATTATGTTAAGTGAAATAAGTAAAGCAGAGAAAGTCAATTATCATATGGTTTCACTTATTTGTGGAATATAAGGAATAGCATGGATGACATTAAGAGAAGGAAGGGGAAAATGAAGAGGGGAAAATCAGAGGGGGAGATAACCATGAGAGACTATGGACTCTGAGAAACAAACTGAATGTTTTAGAGGGGTGGGGGGTGGGGGAATGCGTTAGACCAGTGATGGGTATTAAGGAGGGCATGTATTGCACGTAACACTGGGTGTTATATGCAAACAATGAATCGTGGATCACTACCTCAAAAACTAATGATGTACTGTATGGTGACTAACATAACATAATAAAAAAGAAGATTTTAAAATTAAAGTCATCATTAGCTTTTCCACAACACAATGTACAGAAATTTGCAAACTTCCTGTACAGAGCAGGATAATCTTTACTCTTGAATGAGGTATTCAATAACACATTGGTAATCTTTCACAAGTTCCTGAAAGCTTTCTTCCAGCTGTTCATGTTGCATGCTTATTTCTATTTGGTTCATCTGGTTTGTCAGTTCTTCTGGTCTGAGGCATTTTCTCATTTTAGCAAGATCTCTGCTTTTTCTTATATGGGCTAATTAGTCTTCTTTTAAAGTCCAGTCTATAGCTTCTGTATTGTTCAGCATCACTCATGTCAGTTAACAGTAGTCAAAAGAATTTCATAAACCCGTCTAGCATGTTGCTTCTTTATTTTGAACTTCTGTTGTGCCTCTATTGCCATATGTTTGTTGAACCCTTGCATCAACTTTTCCTGAGAAAAACAGGGCAAATCTTGACAAAGCTTCACAAGCACAAAGTCTCTTAATTTCACATACCTTTTGGATGGATTTTCCTCTGTAATATCAAGAAGAGAAGAACATGCAATTGTGTATCTATGAACTGTTTCAAAAAGTTGAACACCATGACCTAGACCTTGAAATGGAGTCAGTACCAGCATCTAACTTACACTGGGTTGAGTTTTGTCTGGGTACACATAGTACTTACAGACTCATGTAGCCTATGGTCACAAAGAGAATAGCTCCATCCTTATTATACTTCTCAAATACTAGAAAGTAGTGCCGTCTTTCATCAACCATGTCAATAAAACTGGCAGTTTCAATAAACCACATCAAAAAGGTCTGAGGCCTTTCATGATATTCTCAGAAGCCTCTACATGTCATGTCAGCCTTGTATATCTGAAAGGTAAATTTCCCCTCCTGTTGGACTGAGAACAGAATATATATGGCATAAGGTTCCAAATGGCGTGAAATCAACTTCTTTTTCCAGTAAAGAGAGAAAAATCATTCATGTTTGTACAAAACCCAGGTAGAATTATTTGTCTAGTTTTGCCCTCTACATCATTAGCTTCTACACGATCAAAGTTTTCATCAACTTTAGATGCACACTCAACACAGAACATTGTTGACAGGCTACCAGCATTAGAGTTTAACAGGATCTTTAGACTTTTTTTTTTTATTAAGGTTTTATTTATTTGACAGAGACATAGTGAGAGAGGGAACACAAGCAGGATGAGGGGGAGAGGGAGAAGCAGGCTTCCTGCTGAGCAGGAAGTCCAATGAGGGGCTCGATCCCAGGACCCTGGGATCATGACCTGAGCCGAAGGCAGATGCTTAACGACTGAGCCACCCAGGTGCCCCGGATCTTTAGACTCTTGTAACCGAAAGCAGTTTCGTCATCTCCAAAGAGTTGATGGGTATATTCAAGAAGGAAAGTTCTAATGTCATTCTCAAGATCTTCAAGAAAATGAATTAATTTTAGTTGGTGTCACATTTGAATTCTGCCAGTTTTTTCACTACACTCTCGTATAAAAACAAATTCTCCATACTACCATATCTGACCATTTCTGAGCTACAAGCACTTATGGCTGAAGAAGGATGAATCTATAAGTTCTTTATATATTTTGGATACTAACCCTTTATCAGATATGTCATTTGAAAATATCTTTTCCCAGTCTGTAGGTTGCCTTTTAGTTTTGTTGACTGTTTCCTTCACTGTGCAAAAGCTTTTTCTTTTTTTACTCCTATATTGTTTTATTTTCTAATTTAAAGTCAATTTATTAACATATAATGTATTATTAGTTTCAGAGGTGGAGGTCAATGATTCATCAGTCTGATATAATACCCAGTGCTCATTACAACAAGTGCTTTCCTTAATGTCCATCACCCAGTTATCCCATCCCCCACCCCCTCACATTCACCAACCCTCAGTTTGTTTCCTATGATTTTTTAAAATTTTATTTTATTATGTTATGTTACTCACCATACAAAACATCATTAGTTTTTGATGTGGTAATCCACGATTTATTGTTTTCGTATAACACCCAGTGCTCCATACAGTACATGCCCTCCTTAATACCTATAACCGGGCTAACCCATCCCCCCACTCCCTTCCCTCTAAAACCCTCAGTTTATTTCTCAGAGTCCATAGTCTCTCATGGTCCATTTGTCCCTCTGATTCCCCCCCCCTTCATTTTTCCCTTCCTTCTCCTAACATCCTCCATGCTATTCCTTATGTTCCACAAATAAGTGAAACCATATGATAATTGACTTTCTCTGCTTGACTTATTTCACTTAGCATAATCTCCTCCAGTCCCATCCATGTTGATGTAAAAGTTGGGTATTCACGCTTTCTGATGGCTGAGTAATATTCCATTGTATATATGGACCACATCTTCTTTATACATTCATCTGTTGAAGGGCATCTGGGCTCTTTCCACAGTTTGGCTATTGTGGACATTGCTGCTATGAACATTGGGGTGCATATGGCCCTTCTTTTCACTACATCTGTGTCTTTGGGGTAAATACCCAGGCGTGCAATTGCTAGGTCATAGGGTAGCTCTATTTTGAAATTTCTGAGGCACCTCCACACTGTTTACCAAAGTGGCTGTACCAACTTGCATTCCCACCAACAGTGTAAGAGGGTTCCCCTTTCTCCACAACCTCTCTAACATTTGTTGTTTCTTGCCCTGTCCATTTTTGCCATTCTAACTGGTGTAAGGTGGTATCTCAGTGTGGTTGTGATTTGAATTTCCCTGATGGCTAATGATGATGAACATTTTTTCATGTGTCTGTTAGCCATTTGTATGTCTTCTTCAGAGAAGTGTCTGTTCATGTCTTCTGCCCATTTTTTGACTTGATTATTTGTTTTTTGGGTGTTGAGTTTGAGAAGTTCTTTATAGATCTTGGATACCAGCCCTTTATCTGTAGTGTCATTTGCAAATATCTTCTCCCATTCTGTGGGTTGCCTCTTTGTTTTATTGACTGTTTCCTTTGCTGTGCAGAAGCTTTTGATTTTGATGAAGTCCCCAAATTTCATTTTTGCTTCTGTTTCACTAGCCTTTGGAGATGTATCTTGAAAGAAGTTGCTGTGGCCGATGTCAAAGAGGTTACTGCCTATGTTCTCCTCTAGGATTTTGATGGATTCCTGTCTCACATTCAGGTCTTTCATCCATTTTGAGTTTATCTTTGTGTATGGTGTTAGAAAATGGTTGAGTTTCATTCTTCTGCATGTGGCTGTCCAATTTTCCCAGCACCATTTATTGAAAAGACTGTCTTTTTTCCATTGCATATTTTTTCCTGCTTTGCCGCAGATTATGTGACCATAGAGTTGAGGGTCCATATCCGGGCTCTCTATTCTGTTCCATTGGTCAATATGTCTGTTTTTGTGCCAGTACCATGCTGTCTTGGTGATCACAGCTTTGTAATATAGCTTAAAATTGGGCAACGTGATGCCCCCAGCTTTGTTTTTCTTTTTCAACATTTTCTTGGTGATTTGGGGTCTTTTCTGATTCCATACAAATTTTAATATTGTTTGTTCCAGCACTTTAAAAAATGTCATTGGAATTTTGATCGGGATGGCATTGAAGGTATAGATTGCTCTGGGCAGCATAGACATTTTTACAATGTTTATTCTTCTGATCCATGAGCATGGAATGTTTTTCCATCTTTTTGCATCTTCAATTTCTTTCATGAATGTTCTGTAGTTCCTAGAGTATAGATCCTTTACCTCTTTGGTTAGGTTTATTCTAGGGTATCTTATGGTTTTCAGTGCTATTGTAAATGGAATCCTTTCTCTAATTTCTCTTTCTACAGTTGCATTGTTAGTGTATAAGAAAGCAACTGATTTCTGTGCATTGAGTTTGTATCCTGCCACATTACTGAATTGCTATATGAGTTCTAGTAATTTGGGGGTGGAGTCTTTTGGGTTTTCCACATAAAGTATCATGTCATCTGCAAAAAGGGAGAGTTTGACGTCTTCTTTGCCAATTTGAATACCTTTTATTTCTTTTTGTTGTCTGATTGCTGTTGCTAGGACTTCTAGTACTATGTTGAACAATAGTGGCAAGAGTGGGCATCCTGGACGTGTTTCTGATCTTAAGGGAAGGGCTCTCAGCTTTTCCACATTGAAGATGATATTCGCTGTGAGTTTTTCATAGATGGATTTTATGAACTTGAGGAATGTTCCCTCTATCCCTATACTCTGAAGAGTTTTAATCAGGAAAGGATGCTGTAGTTTTTTTTTTTTTTAAGATTTTATTTATTTATTTGAGAGAGAGAGAATGAGAGACAGAGAGCACGAGAGGGAAGAGGGTCAGAGGGAGAAGCAGACCCCTTGCTGAGCAGAGAGCCCGATGCGGGACTCAATCCCGGGACTCCAGGATCATGACCTGAGCCGAAGGCAGTTGTTTAACCAACTGAGCCACCCAGGCGCCCCAGGATGCTATAGTTTGTCAAATGCTTTTTCTGCATCAATTGAGAGGACCCTATGGTTCCCCTCTCTCCTCTTATTAATGTGTTCTATCACATTGATTGATTTGCAAATGTTGAACCACACTTGGATCCCGGGGATAAATCCCACTTGGTCGTGGTGGATGATCCTTTTAATGTATTGTTGGATCCTATTAGCTAGGATTTTGTTGAGGATTTTGGAATCCATATTCATCAGGGATATCGGTCTGAAATTCTCCTTTTTGTTGGGGTCTTTGCCTGGTTTGGGGATTAAGGTAATGCTGGCCTCATAGAATGAGCCTGGAAGCTTTCCTTCTGTTTCTATTTTTTGAAACAGCTTCAGGAGAATAAGTATTATTTCTTCTTTGAATGTTTGGTAGAATTCCCCAGGGAATCCATCAGGTCCTGGCTCTTGTTTTTTGGGAGGTTTTTGATCACTGCTTCAATCTCGTTACTGGTTATTGGCCTATTCAGGTTGTCAATTTCTTCCTGTTTCAGTCTTGGCAGTTTATAGGTTTCCAGGAAGGCCTCCATTTCATCCAGATTGCTGAGTTTATTGGCATATAGTTGTTGATAATAATTTCTAATAATTGTTTCTATTTCCTTGGTGTTAGTCATGATCTCTCCCCTTTCATTCATAATTTTATTAATTTGGGCCCTTTCTCTTTTCTTTTGGATAAGTCTGGCTAGCGGTTTATCATTGCATTAATTCTTTCAAAGAACCAGCTTCTAGTTTCGTTGATCTGATCTACTGTGTTTCTGGTTTCTAATTCATTGATCTCTGCTCTAATCTGAATTATTTCTATTCTAATGCATGGCTTAGGCATCGTTTATTGCTTTTTCTCTGGTTCTTTAAGGTGTAGAGTTAATTGGTGAATTTGGGATTTTTCTCTTTTTTTGAGTGAAGCTTGGATGGCTATATATTTCCCACTTAGGACCACCTTTGCAGTATCCCATAGGTTTTGGACCGATGTGTTTTTGTTCTTACTGGTTTCCTTGAATTATTTAAGTTCTTCTTTGATTTCCTGGTTGACCCAAACATTCTTCAGCAGAGTGGTCTTTAGCTTCCAAGTGTTTGAATTTCTCCCAAATTTTTTCTTGTGATTGAGTTCCAGTTTTAAAGCATTATGGTCTGAGAATATGCTGGGAAAAATCTCAATCTTTTGTTATCGGTTGAGACCAGATTTGTGACCCAGTATGTGGTCTATTCTGGAGAAAGTTCCATGTGTGCTCAAGAAGAATGAGTATTCTGTTGTTTTTGGTGGAATGTTCTATCTATGAGGTCCATCTAGTGCAGTGTGTCATTCAAAGCTCTTGTTTCTTTGTTGATTTTCTGCTTAGATGATCTGTCTATTGCTGAGAGTGGAATATTGAGGTCTCCTGCAATTTTTTTAAATTTTATTATGTTATGTTAATCACCATACATTACATCATTAGTTTTTGATGTAGTGTTCCATGATTCATTGTTTGCATATAACACCCAGTGCTCTATTCAGTATGTGCCCTCTTTAACACCCATCACCAGGCTAACACATCCCCCCAGCCCATCCCCTATAGAACCATCATTTTGTTTCTCAGAGTCCATAATCTCTCATGGTTCTTCAGCCCCTCTGTTTCCACCCCCATTCATTTTTCCCTTCTTGCTATCTTCTTTTTTTTTTCTTTTAACATATAATGTATTATTTGTTTCAGAGGTACAGGTCTTTGATTCAACAGTCTCACAAAATTCACAGCGCACACCATAGCACATACCCTCCCCAATGTCTTTCACCCAGCCACACCATCGCTCCCACCCACCACCACTCAGGCACCCCTCAGTATGTTTCCTGAGATTAAGAATTCCTCATATCACTAAGATCATATGATACACGTCTTTCTCTGATTGACTTATTTCACTCAGCATAATACCCTACAGTTCAATCCACGTCATTGTTGCAAATGGCAAGATTTCATTCCTTTTGATGGCTGCATAATATTCCATTGTATATGTAAACCACAACTTCTTTATCCATTTGTATGTTGATGGACCTCTGGGCTCTTTCCACAGTTTGGTATTGTGGACATTGCAGCTATAAACATCAGGGTGCACGTAACCATTCGGATCCCTACATTTGTATCCTTGGGGTAAATACTCAGTAGTGCAATTGCTGGATTGTAGCTCTATTTTCAACTTTTTGAAGAACATCCATAGTGTTATCCAGAGTGGCTCCACCAGCTTACATTCCCACTAACAGTGTAGGAGGGTTCCCCTTTCTCCGCATCCCCACCAACATCTGTCATTTGCTGATTCGTTAATTTTAGCCATTCTGACTGGTGTGAGGTGATATCTCTTTGAGGTTTTGATTTGGATTTCCCTGATGCCGAGTGATGTTGAGCACTTTTTCATGTGTCTGTTGGCCATTTGGATGTCTTCTTTGGAAAAATGTCTGTTCATGTCTTCTCTCCGTTTCTTGATTGGGTCATTTGTTCTTTGGGTGTTGAGTTTGGTAAGTTCTTTATACATTTTGGATACAAGCCCTTTCTCTGATATTTCATTTGCAAATATCTTCTCCCATTCTGTCAGTTGTCTTTTGGTTTTGTTGACTGTTTCTTTTGCTGTGCAAAAGCTTTTTATCTTGATGAAGTCTCAATAGTTCATTTTTGCCCTTGCTTCCCTTGCTTTTGGCGATGTTTCTAGGAAGAAGTTGCTGCAGTTGAGGTCAAAGAGGTTGCTGCCTTTGTTCTCCTTTAGGATCTTGGACTCCTGTCTCACATTTAGATCTTTCAACCATTTTGAGTCTATTTTTGTGTGTGGTGTAAGGAAATGGTCCAGTTTCATTCTTCTACATGTAGCTGTCTAATTTTCCAAACACCATTTGTTGGAGAGACTCTCTTTTTTTCCATTGGATGTTCTTTCCTGCTTTGTCGAAGATTAGTTGACCATAGAGTTGAGGGTCCATTTCTGGGCTCCCTATTCTGTTCCATTGATCTATGTGTCTGTTTCTGTGCCAGTACCATACTGTCTTGATGATGACAGCTTTGTAATAGAGCTTAAAGTCTGGAATTGTGATGCCGCCAGCTTTGCTTTTGTTTTTCAACATTCCTCTGGCTATTTGGGGTCTTTTCTGGTTCCAAACAAATTTTAGGATTACTTGTTCCATTTCTTTGAAAAAAGTGGATGGTATTTTGATGGGGATTGCATTGAATGTGTAGATTGCTCTAGGTAGCATTGACATCTTCACAATATTTGTTCTTCCAATCCATGAGCATGGAACATTTTTCCATTTCTTTGTGTCTTCCTCAGTTTCTTTCATGAGTATTTTATAGTTTTCTGAGTACAGATTCTTTGCCTCTTTGGTTAGATTTATTCCTAGGTATCTTATGGTTTTGGGTGCAATTGTAAATGGGATTGCCATTTAACTTCTTAACTTCTCTTTCTTCTGTCTTGTTGTTGGTGTATGGGAATGACACTGATTTCTGTGCACTGATTTTATATCCTGCCACTTTACTGAATTCCTGTATGAGTTCTAGCAGTTTTGGGGTGGGGTGTTTTGGGTTTCCCACATAAAGTATCCTATCATCTGCAAAGACTGAGAGTTTGACTTCTTCATTGCCGATTCAGATGCCTTTTATTTCTTTTTTATGTCTACTTGCTGTGGCTAGGACTTCTAATACTATGTTGAATAGCAGTGGTGATAGTGGACATCCCTGTCGCGTTCCTGACCTTAGGGGGAAAGCTCTCAGTTTTTCCCCATTGAGAATGATATTTGCTGTGGGTTTTTCATAGATGGCTTATGATATTGAGGTATGTACCCCCTAACCCTATATTCTGAGGAGTTTTGATCAGAAAGGATGCTGTACTTTGTCAAATGCTTTTTCTGCATCTATTGAGAGGATTGTATGGTTCTTCTTCTTTCTTTTATTAATGTATTATATCACATTGATTGATTTGTGGATGTTGAACCAACCTTGCAGCCCAGGGATAAATCCCACTTGGTTGTGGTAAATAATCCTGTTAATGTACTGTTGGATCGTATTGGCTAGTATTTTGGTGAGAGTTTTTGCATCCATGTTCATCAAGGATATTGGTCTGTAATTCTCCTTTTTGATGGGGTCTTTGTCTGTTTTTGGGATCAAGGTAATGGTGGCCTCATAAAACAAGTTTGGAAGTTTTCCTTCCATTTCTATTTTTTGGAACAGTTTCAGAAGGATGGGTATTAATTCTTCTTTGAATGTTTGGTAGAATTCCCCTGGGAAGCCATCTGGCCCTGGGCTTTTGTTTTTGGGAGATTTTTGATGACTGCTTCAATTTCCTTAGTGGTTATAGGGCTGTTCCGGTTTTCTATTTCTTCCTGATTCAGTTTTGGTCGTTGATACATCTCTAGGAATGCATCCATTTCTTGCAGATTATCTAATTTGCTGGCATATAGTTGCTCATCATATGTTCTTATAATTGTTTGTATTTCTTTGGTGTTGGTTGTGATCTCTCCTCTTTCATTCATGATTTTGTTGATTTGGGTCATTTCTCTTTTCTTTTTGATAGGTCTGGGCAGGGGTTTATCAATCTTGTTAATTCTTCCAAAGAACCAGCTCCTAGTTTGGGTGATCTGTTCTACTGTTCTTTTGGTTTCTATTTCATTGATTTCTGCTCTGATCTTTATTATTTCTCTTCTCCTGCTGGGTTTAGACTTTATTTGCTGTTCTTTCTCCAGCTCCTTTAGGTGTAGGGTTAGGTTGTGTATTTGAGACCTTTCTTGTTTCTTGAGAAAGGCTTGTATTGCTATATACTTTCCTCTTAGGACTGCCTTTGCTGCCTCCCAAAGATTTTAAACAGTTGTGATTTCATTTTCATTGGTTTCCATGAATTTTTAAAATTCCTCTTTAATTTCCTGGTTGACCCATTCATTCTTTAGTAGGATGCTCTTTAGCCTCCATGTATTTGAGTCCTTTCTGACTTTTCTCTTGTGATTGAGTTCTAGTTTCAAAGCACTGTGGTCTGATAATATGCAGGGAATGATCCCCATCTTTTGGTACTGGTTGAAACCTGATTTGTGACCCAGTATGTGGTCTATTCTGGAGAAAGTTCCATGTGCGCTTGAGAAGAATGAGTATTCTGTTGTTTTAGGGTGGAATGTTCTGTAAATATCTACAAGGTCCATCTGGTTCAATGTATCATTCAAAGCTCTTTTTTCCTTGTTGATTTTCTGCTTAGATGATCTGTCCATTGCTGAGAGTGGAGTATTGAGGTCTCCTACAATTAACGTATTGTTATCAATATGACTCTTTATTTTGGTTAACAGTTGGCTTATGTAGATGGCTGCTCCCATGTTGGGGGCGTAGATATTTACAATTGTTAGATCTTCTTGTTGGATAGACCCTTTAAGAATGATATAGTGTCCTTCTGTGTCTCTTATTACAGACTTTAGTTTAAAATCTAATTTGTCTGATATAAGAATTGCTACCCCAGCTTTCTTTTGAGGCCCGCTGGCATGGAAGATAGATCTCCATCCCTTCACTTTCAGTCTCGATGTATCTTTAGGTTCCAAATGAGTCTCTTGTAGACAGCATATGGATGGGTCCTGTCTTTTTATCCAATCTGCAACCCTGTGCTGTTTTATGGGAGTGTTTAGGCCATTCACGTTGAGAGTGATTATTGAAAGATATGAATTAATTGTCATCATGTTGCCTGTGAAGACGTTGTTTTTATAGATTGTCCCTGTAAATTTCTGTTGTAGATCACTCTTGGGGTCTTTCTCCTTTTATAGAACCCCCTTAATATTTCTTGCAGGGCCGGCTTAGTGGTCACATATTCTTTCAGTTTCTGCCGGTCATGGAAACTCTGCATCTCTCCATCCATTCTAAATGAAAGCCTTGCCAGATAAAGTATTCTTGGCTGCATGTTCTTCTCATTTAGTACTCTGAATATGTCTTGCCAGGCCTTTCTGGCTTGCCAGGTCTCTGTGGATAGGTCTGATGTTATTCTGATGTTCCTCCCTCTGTACGTAAGGAATCTCTTCCCCTAACTGCCCTTAAGATGGTTTTCTTGGTTCTAAGATTTGCAAGTTTTACTATTACATGCTGGTGTATTGGCCTGTTTTCCTTGATCTTGGGAGGGGTCCTCTCTGCCTCTAGGACTCGAATGTTTGTTTCATTCCCCAGATTAAGGAAGTTCTCAGCTATGATTTGCTCAAATATATCTTCTAGTCCTCTCTCTCTCCACCCCCTCTGGGATTCCAATAATTCTGACATTGGAACGTTTCATGGTGTCACTTATTTCTCTGATTCTATTTTCATGGATTCTGAGTTGTTTTTCCCTGGCCTCCTCTTTTCCCTTTTTATCTATTATTTGATCTTCTAGGTCACTAATTCATAGTTCTGCCCTGCTTACCCTAGCTGTTAGATTATCTAGATTAGATTGGATCTCATTGATAGCATATTTAAGTTCTGCCAATTCAGCTTTCATTTCTGCCCTTAGAGACTCTATGTGGCCATTAATCGATTTCTCCATTCTAGCTATTGTCTTCACAATTACTAACATGAATTCCATCTCCAACATCTTGGTTATATTTGAATCCGTTTGGAAATCTGTGGCTTAAGTCATAATCTCTGAGTCTTTCCTATTTTGGGTCTTCCTCCTCCTAGTCATTCTGTTGAGGGGTGGTTGAGGGAATGTATAGAGTCCAAATTATTGACCACAACCCAAGCAAGATGCACCTGTTTTTAGGGACCGTATGGTTGCTGGCCTCTTGTTTTCCCAGCCTGTCTTCTGGGGGAAGGGCTTGCCACACTGTTACTCAGGAAACCCTGTTTAGGCAGAGTTGCCCTGTCCCCTGTGGCAGGGGATGGGCTCAATAAAAACTGGGTTTGGGGGGCTTTTGTTCTCTGGCAGCTTTCCCTGGCCACTTTCCGTGTCTCTTCCAAGAGTCAGAGCAGAAGAGACTGTTTCCAACCCTCTGCCTCAGAGCAGAGAGATCGCAGTCTCTTCTTCAGTGAGCTCTCCAGGCCACTCTATCTCCATTTCTGTTTGTGCTGTTTTAAACTGCAGCATCCTGGGTTGTGCACCCTACAGCAGCACTCCCAGTTAAGGTACATCTCTGCTCTTTGTGCTTCTAAATCTGCCAGGAGCCCCCAGTTCACAAGTGCTGCCCCGCCTCTCCATATTTCCATCTGTGGGGCTGCCCTAAAGTCCTTTCCCTGCTGCTACTGGTCTGGGAGTCTGTGCCCCGTCCCCAGTGTGGGAGGCTATCGCTCACTGGTGGTGTAAGATCCCAATGGCTCAGCTCCCTCCCCCTTCCATTTTTCCTCCAATATCTCCCTGCAGAATCATGGCTCCCAGCTTTGACCTCCAAACCAACCACTGGGGATATTCTGTTTGTAGAGATCTAGATCTATCTTCTTACATCTCAGGCTGATTTCATGGGTGTTCAGAGTGGTCTGGTAGATATCCAGCTCAATTCTGGGGACAGGTTGGAATAAGGTCCCCTACTTCTCTGCCATCTTTCCCCCCCTCCACTAAGTTTATATTTAACGTCAGTAAAAGTGATAAGGAAATGCTAAACTTTATATCAGTATTTGCATATGCATATTTAGAGATTTAATGAGGATGATCATCTCCCTCCCTTTATACTTATAACTAAAAAAAACCTTGGACATAACATAGCAAACAAAAAAAAAAAAGCTGATCATTGGGGAGTACAAGACATATTGATTAGGGACCTTGGAATTTAAAGGACAAAGAAGTGAGGTACTTTGGTTTCCTTATTGCCTCCCATATACCCCAGACAGTTATTGCAAAAGCATCCAACTCAGAAACACCAACAGGCACAGACAAAAATAAATAAACACAAGTTCAAAGAAAACACTATTATAAAGACCTGGCCAGGTCATAGATAAGTGTGGCTTAACAACAGAAAAAAAAATTGACAATACCTACCCTACTTCAGTGAAACACAATGAGAAACCACACTCATTCCCACAGTTTCAGTGGGGTGAACAGGAAGTGGATTGTCCATCCTACATACCTACCTAATGGAATTAGTTGTACTCTGATTTCCGCACCTGGTGGTGTCAGTGAGGCTAGTCAAGAAGCTAATCCATGCTCTACCGCCAGAAGCAGGCAGCACTATGATTCCTTAGCTAGTTGGTGGAGGGTCTAGCTGGCAGCTAATCTTCTATCTTCATTCCCTGCAGAAACAGGCAGTGCTCTAGTACATCTGCCAGAGCACACTGGAAACAAATGGTGACCTGGGTCTCCAACCCCATCTAACATCAACAATGCTGAACAAGGCAGTGTAAGTCAGGGGTAGTAAGCATTCTTCTCTCCCCATCCCTTTTGACAGTGAGGTCCATTGGGGAGCTGAACCTCCATACCCACCCAGCAGCAACAAGAGTGAACAAGGAGGTATAAAGCAGAGCAACCTGTCCTCCTCTCTGGTGTCAGTGGGGCCCAGAGTAGATCTGTGTTTCTATGTCTTCCTGCATTAAGGAAGTGTGAGTCATTGCCCCATTTTTGCCTGAGTGGTATTGGTAAAGTTGAGATAGAAGCTGAATATACATATTGCCTGGGCCTTACACTACACCTCAACAGGGGGAAAGCCTACTAAAAATTAAGATGAAATAGGATACAAAGTCTCATAATATGTAAGATGTCCAGGATACAACTGGAAATCATTCCAAACATACCAAGAATGAGAAAAACCACAAAATGAATGATAATAGACAATACACAGATTCCAACACCAAGACAAATGAGCTCTTGGAATTATCTGACAAGGATTTAAAGTAGCCATCATAAAAGTGCTTGAACAAGCAACTAAAAGTTATCTTAAAACAAATGAAAATAGGGGCACCTGGGTGGCTCAGTCGTTAAGCGTCTGCCTTTGGCTCAGGTCATGATCCCAGGGTCCTGGGATTGAGCCCCGCATCAGGCTCCCTGCTCCGCAGGGAGCCTGCTTCTCTCTCTCCCACTCCCCCTGCTTGTGTTCCCTCTCTCACTGTGTCTCTCTTTGTCAAATAAATAAATAAAAATCTTAAAAAAAAACAAATGAAATAAAGAGAATCCCAGTTAAAAAAAATAGAGGTTACATAATAGAACAAAATATAAATTTTAGAAATGAAAATGCAATAATTGAAATAAAAGTCACATTGAGTGGGCTTGATAGCAGAGACGAGATTATAGAGGGCAGAATCAATTAATTTTCAGACAGGTCAATAGAACATGCCTAATCTGAACAAGAGTGAAAATAGGATGAGTAAAATGAAGAGTTTTAATGATTTGAGGGAAAGCAGCAAATAATCCAACATTCAAAAAAAAAAAAGCCAACATCCATAATATTGGAGTCTCAGAAGGAGAGGATAGTGGAACTGAGAAGCTATTCAAAGAAATAATGCTGAAAAATTCCCAATTTTGTGAAAGACAAACTTAAATAAACCCAAGATGCTGGAAGAATCCCAAATATGATAAACTAATAACTTCACATCAAGACACATCATAATTAAACTTTTGAAAACTAAAGAATGAAAAATATTGAAAGAAGCCAGAGAAAATACAGTGACAATGGATTTCTCATCTGAGACCACTAGCGGCCAGAAAGAAGTGGCACATTTTCCAAGCACTGAAAGAAAAGAACTGTCAGCTGTGAATTCTACCTCTGGGGGTATATAAAGAAATATATCCCTTTATGAATGAATGGAAAATAAAGATGTTCTAAGACACAGGAAAGCTAAATATTTTTTTCTATGAGCATATATAATTATTTTACAGAAAAATATTGTCAATAAAGACATTATAATCCTATTGTATCTTGTGCTTTCAGCTCCTTTTTTCCATCCTTCTGTATTATAGGTGATGGAAACCCATAGACTAATTTTCCCAGGTCCGCTTTACTGTTTGGTATCTACTAGGTTATGTCAATGGGAGGCGCTGTTAGTAGTTTAGAAGGTGGGAGAAAGAGAGAAGACATTGTTTTCTTCTCTTCTATTTTCTGTTCTGTTCTTTACCTTTCCTTCCTTTCCCCTTTCTTTTTCTTTTTCTTTTTTCTGTTGTTTTCTTCCCACACTTCCCGAAATTGCAGCAGCAGTGGTGGGGAGCAGGAACACAGGCTCCTCAATGGAAGTGGAATCTTCCTGGTTCCTGCTCAGAGAGAAGGGTCCCAGCTATGGTGGTAAGTAATTAAGATTAGAGCAGAGATCAATGAATTAGAAACCAGAAACACAGTAGATCAGATCAACAAAGAAGCTGGTTCTTTGAAAGAATGAATACGATTGATAAACCATTGGCCAGACTTATCCAAAAGAAAAGAGAAAGGACCCAAATTAATAAAATTATGAATGAAAGGGGAGAGATCACGACTAACACCAAAGAAATAGAAACAATTATTAGAAATTATTATCAACAACTATACGCCAATAAACTCAGCAATCTGGATGAAATGGAGGCCTTCCTGGAAACCTATAAACTGCCAAGACTGAAACAGGAAGAAATTGACAACCTGAATAGGCCAATAACCAGTAACAAGATTGAAGCAGTGATCAAAAAGCTCCCAAAGAGTCCAGGGCCTGATGGATTCCCTGGGGAATTCTACCAAACATTCAAAGAAGAAATAATACTTATTCTCCTGAAGCTGTTTCAAAAAATAGAAACAGAAGGAAAGCTTCTGGAAGGAGGGAGGAACAGGAGGAAAGCTCATTCTCTGAGGCCAGCATTACCTTAATCCCCAAACCAGGCAAAGACCCCAACAAAAAGGAGAATTTCAGACCGATATCCCTGATGAATATGGATTCCAAAATCCTCAACAAAATCCTAGCTAATAGGATCCAACAATACAGTAAAAGGATCATCCACCACGACCAAGTGGGATTTATCCCCGGGATCCAAGTGTGGTTCAACATTTGCAAATCAATCAATGTGATAGAACACATTAACAAGAGGAGAGAGGGGAACCATAGGGTCCTCTCAATTGATGCAGAAAAAGCATTTGACAAACTACAGCATCCTTTCCTGATTAAAACTCTTCAGAGTATAGGGATAGAGACAAACTACAGCATACTTTCCTGATTAAAACTCTTCAGAGTATAGGGAACATTCCTCAAATTCATAAAATCCATCTATGAAAAACTCACAGCGAATATCATCCTCAATGGGGAAAAACTGAGAGCCTTTCCCTTAAGAACAGGAACACGTCCAGGATGCCCACTCTTGCCACTATTGTTCAACATAGTACTAGAAGTCCTAGCAACAGCAATCAGACAACAAAAAGAAATAAAAGGTATTCAAATTGGCAAAGAAGTCAAACTCTCTCTTTTCGCAGATGACATGATACTTTATGTGGAAAGCCCAAAAGACTCCACCTTCAAATTACTAGAAATCATCCAGCAATTCAGTAATGTGGCAGGATACAAACTCAATGCACAGAAATCAGTTGCTTTCTTATGCACTAACAATGAAACTGTAGAAAGAGAAATTAGAGAAACGATTCCATTTACAATAGCACCAAAAACCATAAGATACCTTGGAATAAACCTAACCAAGGAGGTAAAGGATCTATACTCTAGGAACTACAGAACACTCATGAAAGAACTTGAAGAAGACACAAAAAGATGGAAAAATATTCAATGCTCAAGAATCGGAAGAATAAACATTGTTAAAATGTCTATGCTACCCAGAGCAATTTATACCTTCAATGCCATCCTGATCAAAATTCCAATGACATTTTTCAAAGTGCTGGAACAAACAATCCTAACATTTGTATGGAATCAGAAAAGACCCTGAATCACCAAGGAAATGTTGAAAAAGAAAAATAAAGCTGGGGGCATCACGTTGCCCGATTTCAAGCTATATTACAGAGCAGTGATCACCAAGACAGCATGGTACTGGCACAAAAACTGACATATAGACCAATGGAACAGAATAGAGAGCCCAGATATGGACCCTCAACTCCATGGTCAAATAATCTTCAACAAAGCAGGAAAAAACATACAATGGAAAAAAGACAATCTCTTTAATAAATGGTGCTGGGAAAATTGGACAGCCACATGCAGAAGAATGAAACTCGCCATTCTCTAACACCATACACAAAGATAATCTCAAAATGGATGAAAGACCTCAATGTGAGACAGGAATCCACCAAAATCCTAGAGGAGAACATAGGCAGTAACCTCTTTGACATCGGCCACAGCAACTTCTTTCAAGATTCATCTCCAAAAGCTAGTGAAACAAACGCAAAAATGAACTTTTGGGACTTCATCAAGATAAAAAGCTTCTGCACAGCAAAGGAAACAGTCAACAAAACCAAGAGGCAACCCACAGAATGGGAGAAGATATTTGTAAATGACACTACAGCTAAAGGGCTGGTATCCAAGTTCTATAAAGAACTTCTCAAACTCAACACCCAAAAAACAAATAATCAAGTCAAAAAATGGGCAGAAGACATGAACAGACACTTCTCTGAAGAAGACATACAAATGGCTAACAGACACATGAAAAAATGTTCATCATCATTAGCCATCAGGGAAATCGAAATTAAAACCACACTGAGATACCACCTTACACCAGTTAGAATGGCAAAAATGGACAGGGCAAGAAACAACAAATGTTAGAGAGGTTGTGGAGAAAGGGGAACCCTCTTACACTGTTGGTGGGAATGCAAGTTGGTACAACCACTTTGGAAAACAGTGTGGAGGTGCCTCAGAAATTTAAAAATAGAGCTACCCTATGACCCAGCAATTGCATGCCTGGGTATTTACCCCAAAGACACAGATGTAGTGAAAAGAAGGGCCATATGCACCCCAATGTTCATAGCACCAATGTCCACAATAACCAAACTGTGGGAAGAGCCGAGATGCCCTTCAACAGATGAATGTATAAAGAAGATGTGGTCCATATATACAATGGAATATTACTCAGCCATCAGAAAGCATGAATACCCAACTTTTACATCAACATGGATGGGACTGGAGGAGATTATGCTAAGTGAAATAAGTCAAGCAGAGAAAGTCAATTATCATATGGTTTCATTTATTTGTGGAACATAAGGAATAGCATGGAGGATGTTAGGAGAAGGAAGGGAAAAATGAAGGGGGGGGAATCGGAGGGAGAGATGGACCATGAGAGACTATGGGTTAGTCTGGTGATGGGTATTAAAGAGGGCATGTTCTGCATGGAGCACTGGGTGTTATATGAAAACAATGAATCGTGGAACACTACATCAAAAACTAATGATGTATTGTATGGTGACTAACATAACATAATAAAATAATAAAAATAAACATAATTAAACTTAATACCCTGACTTAAGGTATGTAGAAAAAAGCACACTGCTGGTGGTATTATACACTGTTACAATACTTTTACAATAAATATCTTTCAAAGTTTAAAATACCTTTTATAGATATCCCTATAAAATGGTTTTAATTTTATTACAATTGATGTATTTATAGATTACCTGTGATTCTACTCTGTATTAAGCTTGACTCAAGCGGAAAATTATGATATTTGTATATAATTGTTGACCAATATGCAAATACAAAATGTAATGAGTTTTTTAGGTATCTTCATTTTATTTTTTTTTATTTAAATTTTGGCTAGTTGACATACAATGCAATATTGGTTTCAGGAGTAAAATTCAGTGATTCATCACTTAAACATACAATACCCAGTGCTCATCACAAGTGCTCTCTTTAATACCCATCACTCATCTAGCCAGTCCCCCACCTATCTCCCTCCATCAACCCTCAGTTTGTTCTCTATCATTGTCTCTTATGGTTTGTTTCCCTCTCTCCTTTTTTCCCACTCCCATATGTTCATCTGTTTTGTTTCTTAAACTCCACATATGAGTGAAATAATATAGTATTTTTATTTCTCTGACTGACTTATTTCACTTAGCATAATACACTCTAGCTCCATCCACATCATTGCAAATGGCAAGATTTCATTCTTTTAGATGACTGAGTGAGACTCTATTGTATATATATATACCACAGCTTCTTTATCCATTCATCAGTTGATGGACATTTGAACTCTCTCCATAGTTTGGCTATTGTTGATAATGCTACTAAAATCATCAGGGCGCATGTTTTTTTTTTTTTTTTTTTTTTTGTATTTTTGTATTTTTTTGTTTGTTTTTTGTTTTTATTTTTTATATTATGTTATGTTAATCACCATACATTACATCATTACTTTTTGATGTAGTGTTCCATGATTCATTATTTGTGTATAACACCCAGTGCTCCATGCAGAACATGCCCTTTTTAATACCCATCACCAGACTAACCCATCCTCCTACTCCCCTCCCCTCTAGAACCCTCAGTTTGTTTTTCAGAGTCCATCGCCTCTCATGGTTCATCTCCCCCTCCAATTTACCCCCTTCATTCTTCGCCTCCTGCTATCTTCTTCTTCTTCCTCTTTTTTTTTTTAAACATATAATGTATTATTTGTTTCAGAGGTACAGATCTGTGATTCAACAGTCTTGCACAATTCACAGTGCTCACCATAGCACATACCCTCACCAAAGTCTATCACCCAGCCTCCCTATCCCTCCCACCCCCCACCACTCAGTTTGTTTCCTGAGATTAAGAATTCCTCATATCAGTGAGGTCATATGATACATGTCTTTCTCTGATTGACTTATTTCGCTCAGCGTAACACTCTTCAGTTCTATCCACGTTGTTGCAAATGGCAAGATTTCATTCCTTTTGATGGCTGCATAATATTCCATT